>NC_136501.1:10113143-10193143 GCF_053919585.1 Euprymna scolopes
ACTGAGAAGAAGATGCCAAACAGTGTGGGAGCCAACACACAACCTTGCTTGACTCCACTGCACACGGGGAAGTTGTCATGTCACCCTCGAAGAAGACTGCGGCTGTCATGTTATCATGGAGCGATCTTATCAAACTAAGAAGAGTTGGTGGACAGCCCAACTTTTGTAGGATGGCAAACAGACCATCTCTACTGACCATGTCAAATGCTTTCGTGAGGTCCACAAATGCGATATAGAGAGGTCTACGTTGTTCTCTGCATTTTTCCTGGATTTGATGCACTGAAAATATCATGTCCGTGGTTGAGCACCCACTGCGGAAGCCGCATTGCGCTTCTGGATAAATGTGGTTTGCAATCTGCTGGAGCCTTGGAAGGAGCACTCTGGCAAAGACTTTGCCGGTGACACTGAGTAAAGATATACCACAGTAGTTATTGCAATCTCCTTTGTCTCCTTTCTTGAATAAAGTGACAATTTTAGCATCTTTCATAGCTGTTGGAAATTTTCCATTGTGCCAACTGGTGCAGAGGAGGTCGTACAAGTGCGGGAGCAGGAACTTATCGCACTTGAGCAGGTCTGCTGGAATCTCGTCGGTACCTACATTCGTGTGTTGGAGAGCTACTTCGAGTTCTGACATAGTTGGAATGTTGTCCAGTTCGACTAGGGTGTCGAAGTTTGGAGTGGAATTTAAAGCTGTGACTGTGATGTTGCGCGGTTCGCCATATAGTACAGAGTAGTGCTCCACCCAGCGTTCAAGCTGCTTCATAGGATCAGTGATGAGCTCCTCTGTAGTAGATTTTAAAGGACAAACTTTCTTTGTGCTTGGTCCAATTGCCTTGCGGAGTCAACGGTACATCACACATAGTGTACCGCAGTCAGCAGCAGTCTGGATTTCGTCGCACAGGTTGTTCCAGTAGTTGTTTGCACAGTGCCGAGCCGCTTTCTGGAATTGACTGCGAGCGTCTTTCAGCTTGGACAGGGTGCTGCATGTCGGCCTGCTCACATAGTTCTTGTGAGCATAGTTTTTGGACAGTAGTAGAGGTTCTAAGATTTCTGCATTCTCAACCATCCAGTCTTCGCAAGGCGACCGCTTGATTCCAAAGTATTGCTACGTATTTATTAGTTATGTAAGAGTCAGTCAATAAAATGTATTTTTCACCGTATATTTCCCTTTATTATTTCGTTTTATTCTAACAAGACCTTCGAAACAACACAGTCCATGCTTTTTTTGTGGAAATAAATGATTTTTATTTGCAGACTAGCAAAAAATAAATTTTTTGGCATATCCCTTCCCTTGCCGCATTAAAAATTGTTAAAAATTGCATTAAATGGCTTGAATATCAAAAATGTTGAAGGTGTATGACCATATTTAGGCTGAGATATTTTTGTCCAGTTGTTGCCAAGCAGAGCCAAAGTACCTTTTAGACCTTTTGCACCTGAAACGAAGATTAAATGAACTTTTTTCTCACCCCTCCAGCTGTACACATGTTATCCCTGAACCTGCCCTTCTTAGCCCCCATCCCCCACATACACCTCTGGAGGAAAGAAAAAAACAGGTGCGGAACTTATAAAAGAGTAATGTTCTCTAGCGCAACATTGGTGCATGCTTACACAAGCGGAATATTTGGCACAGTTTTCACAGCAATACAAAACGGTTTCGCTTTCATTATGGCGCCGTTATATATAGATGGATAGTTTCTATTTTTTGTTGTTGATTGCAAATTTCTCTGTCGCCCAGTGAATGGTGTTAGCAATGGTGTGACCAAAGAAGAAGAGTGGGGGCTTCAACGACAAATGAGGTGATCTTCATTTTTCCACAATATATTTTCATTTCCGTCTATCACGCTTATGTTTGAAATATAATTTTCGTCTATCTCTATAATAATAGGATAGCATGTGTGTTATTTTGTGTGCCACACTTACATCCTTTTTCTTCCGAGTGATTGTCATTTAATTGTTATGACTTTCCATTTCTTGTAATAAATAATTTTACCAAGAATTCTTCATAAGTTTTGGTTTCGGTTTTGATTATAGCTGAAGGAACTCCAGTTATATATATATATATATATTTTTGTTTTTTTCTTCATAAGTTTTGGTTTTGATTTCAATTCAAGCTGATGCACCCAAGTCATATGGATATATTTTTTGTTATCATTTAAACAACAACTTTACAATATATAAGAATCGTTAAAAAAATTGACTATAATACGAAGTCTGCATAAGTTAAAATATCATATTTAAACGTACTTTACAACTAAGCTACGCCTTTTTGAGTTACAATAATATCAGTGTCTCCATTTATGCTGAACATCTACAAAATGTCAACGTCAATATATTATATATGAAAGAGTCCGCTATTATTATTATAAGTTTAGATAGCATTTTCATTAATCTGTCATGCTTAAATTTGGGAAAGTATTTTCGCTTATCATGCTTAAATATCAAATAGCATTTTCATTTGTCACGCTTTGGATGAGTGATTAAACGTAGTCTTCAAAAATAACTTAATTTTTTTTAGATCAATTAAAAAGCATTAAAAAGTACGTAAGAACGCAAAAAAAAAAAAAAAAAATGGACCAGATTTTTTTTACAAAGTTCCTTGTTATTTCAAATGTCTGATAAAGATTCCTTCGCGATGTGACAAGTCTTTTTATTACGCGCATGCGCGCACGAATGCATCATGTAAGAAAACACTACTGCACGCTTGCGCGTAGCATTAACGACGGCGATAAAATGGCGCAAAATAGTCCAGGGGTTAATACCATGCTAACGGTAAATTTGCGATAGATTTGAATATCAGATTCGTTGTCAGCGTATAATACTATTTTTTTTTTTTTGCGTTTTTGGGGCTAATTAATCTATTTTTTTGTACAAACAAGGTGTTTTTTTTCTTTTAATTTAATTCAATATCTTAGGACTTTACTTTACTAATTATCTTTGAAATAGACCCAGAAAACTAATATTCATTTTTTAAAGGATTTTTTAAATGAATTTATTTAACTTCAAAATTTAGCTGGATTGGTTAGCTCGTGAAAACATTTTTATAACTTTTTTTTTCACGTGTACAAATATTTTTTCCCTTTGAAAATTAACTTTAGTTTTTAATCTTTCAAATACAATAAAAAAAGTAGCCGGAAACCCACAAAAAATTATGATAAATCGACTTTCAAAACTTTGTCCCCCCTATTTTTATTCGTACATTTTTGCCCGTACCTATTTTAAATGTTTTCATCTAATGCAAATATCGTTTGTTCGTTGGTTTTAGCATTGTAAATTATGACATGAAACGATTCTCTTAATAGTCGCGTAAAGAATACATTTTGTATTATTAATGTTTTCAACTTTGTTGCGTTAAAAAAAATTCGTCGTAGCTTTCTTTTTTTAAAATTTTTTGATTTAATTATGAAATGAAAAAAAAAATGAACGAATCTTTTAGTAAATGAGAGTTTTCCCCCTCTGCACAGTGACAAACTGTAAAACAGCGTCCATCTTTATTATCCTATAATTTGCGTCCCAAATTATCGTATAAAAAACGGTACTCTTGTATAATTTGACTCGGATTCTCGGGAATTCCCGTCAAGTATGGATCGGGCGAGACCGGCAATCATCGGTTGAAACGCTAAATCGACTTTTTATTCTTTATTTACATTTTTTTTTTGTGTGTGTGTGTGACCGTACCAAATTGCAACGCCCAAACCCTCCTTCCAATAATCAACAAATATATTCTGCCGGGGACTACAGTCGTATATCCAACTGTTGGAAGGGCCTATAACAAAATAGGAGGAGAAGAATTCCACCAACCACCTGACAGTGAATCATAAATATGCATTTTGTAGACCCCGCGACGAAGGTAACAACGAAACCACGCCGAGAGGATGTGGGAAGGAGGCCAAACAGCGAAACAAGAAACAAGAAGCGGAACCAACCGGGAGCTTCTGGGTACATATGTACTTGAATTTATGTGGAGACAAAAAATTCGAAAACGATCCTTTTGTCTCCATCATAAATCACATTTCCGAAAGTTACCCGGTCTTGGGAAGCTTCTTTCCATTTTGTCTCCCTACCCCATCTCCCTCTTTGCTGTCGATGGCCGTTCAACAGTTGCCCGAAGTAAAAGATTCTCAAGGAAATATCCTCATCTCAAGAAAGCAATGAACACCGTAAAAAAATAAAACAAAATAAAATAAAAATATTAAGTTTTCTTAAAAAAAAAAAGAAAGAATTTTTCCCTGTACTTTCATCTAACAATTTATGCTTTTCGTAAACATATTTTTACGTATTTTCTTAAAAAAAGAATATATATATATATATATATATATATATATATATATATATATATATATATATATATATAAAGCTGAACGTCTGTGTGTGTGTCTGGTCACGAATAGGCTCCTATATGGAGAAAACTGATCACATATAATGATAGAAGATGTATCGAGACACAGGAATGGGTATGTTTGATCTGGCATAATGATGATTCATTAAAATTGTGGGGTCTGCGTACGCGACTGGTCTACAAAGTATGGAAATAAAAAATTTAAGAATAAAAATAAACGTTTACAAGTGTTTTTGATATAAATGTACATAATAATACTTTGCTAAGTATGTTTTAACTTAAATAGGGATGGTATAATGAAATTGTGGGGTCTGCGTTCGCGCCTGGCCTCCATAGAATGGAAATAAACAAAAACATTAATAAAGATTTTTCATATCTATCTGCATAAGTATACTTTGATAATTATGTTTCAGTTTGAACAAATATGGTATAATAAAATTATGGGGTGTTCGTTCGCGCCTGACTTCCATAGAACGGAAATATGTCACAAAGTTTAACAAGGTTTTTTAATATAGATCCACAGAATATTGTGATAAGTGTTTCAGTGTGAACAGGTATGGTATAATAAATTATGGGGCTTATCTATTTTATTTTTACTTTCATCATATTTTGCTTTGGTTTTGATACTCCCAAATTCGAAGCTATCTCTTTACAACCCTTCCTTTTCATAACCTATCATACTTTCATAAATCAGAGTCCATTTTCTGTAGGCTGTTTTTGAACCCAGTCAATGACGGGTACTTTTGCTAGTATATATATATATATATATATATATATATATATATATAGGGTGGGCCAAAATAAGGGTCCTATCTTTAAATTTGAATAACTTCCACAAAATAAAAGTTTAACTCACCAAACTTTATGTGTGTGTAGATTGACCCGAGATTTTTTGAAATAAACAAAATAAATTTTGGCCGAAAAACACTTCTTAAAACTTACATGAATTTATGAATTTTTAAAAATAGGACCCTTATTTTGTCCCACCCTATATATATATATATATATATATATATATATATATATATAATTTCTGTCCCCCCCCCCAAAAAAAAAAATTAACTGAACAAAAAGTCTGGAAAAAAGACAAAAAAAGAAAAAAAAATTGTACTTACACCTAACATTTTACGATTAAAAAAAAGTAAAACTTTCATCTTTTCTTGAAGAAAAAAGAAAAAAAAACTTTTTGATGATAAATATTTTGCATAAATAAAATAAAAATATTTTCAGTCCTTTAAAGGTAGGTTTTGTTATTTTTGATTATTTGCATTTTTTACGGTTTCTTTTTTTTTTTTTTACACAGTGAGCACCACTTATCAAGGCCCGGAAGCCACTCAGGGATAAGGGTTATTGCAAGTACATTACGTTAGTGTGGAGATTTGATGAAGTGTTTACTTAAGGGGGCGGTTCATTAGGAATTTGTTAACATTGGACTTGAAGACATCCAAGTTGTAGTCCGGTGGGAAGCAGGCAGACGGAACAGAGTTCCACAGGCGTGCAGTTCTAAGAAAGAAGCTTTGTTCATGGAATCCGCGTTTTGATTGAGGCACAGATATAGAGTGGGGGAAATTTTTCACAGTGGATTCAGCTAGACGGGTGTTTTTCGTGAAAGATTGGCGAGGGGGCACCAGAGATTGGAGTTCAGACGAGCACCTGCCATGGAAATAACGATAAAACAAGGATAGGTTCGCAACGTCTCTTCTGTGGGAGAGAGGTTGCAGGGTAGAGAAAAGATCATCCCCCACTAAGCCACGAAGTCTATTTTGTACTCTGTCAAGACAGGATAGGCTGTTTTTAGCAGCTCCTGCCCAGATATGGCAGCAGTATTCCATCCTTGGACGTACTTGGCTTTTATATAGATAGAGAATTGCATCAGTAGTGAGATATCTTCTGGAGCGGTAGAAGGATCCCACCATCTTTCCAGCGACCTTGACAACAGACTTGATGTACGTGTTCCATTTCAGATCAGGAGTAAAGGTCAAACCCAGAAGCTTGTCAAAACACGGGGCATCACCCAGACGAGAGCCATCCATCACAATTGATGCCAGATGGGGATCAGAGCGTTGATAATGTAAGGATAGGAGTTTGGTTTTGGATGAATTAAAGGTAAACAGCCACATCTTCCCCCACTGAACCACGCGCTCGAGATCAGAGGAGAGAGAATCAGATAGAACTTTGTCATTTACAGCCTTTGATGTGTTGCCGTAGATGATCGTGTCATCAGCATAGATGTCAACGAATGATTTAAGTATGTGTTTAGGGAGGTCATTGATGTAAATCAGGAAGAGAGTTGGGCCCAAGATTGACCCCTGAGGGACTCCAGCATTTATATTGCAGGCCTCCGATTTTTGTCCATCTACCACTACTCTTATGAGCCTATCGGAGAGAAATGATTTAATGATTGAGAAAACATTTCCAGTTATACCGTAGCTGGAAATCTTGTGAAGTAGACCCTTATGCCATACCTTGTCGAAGGCCTTTGATATGTCAAGAGCAATTGCCCTAGAAAGGAAGCCTTTGTCAAGAGATTCACTAATCCTGTTGGATATAACCGGCAGCACATCTGCGGTAGATCTTGCAGAGCGGAAACCATATTGTGTGTCACTAAGAAGGTTATTCCTGCTGAGGTGGTTAACTATTTCTCTATTTAATATGGATTCCAGCAACTTACTCATAACACAAAGGAGACTTATTGGTCTGTACTGAGAGGGAGATGACTTATTACCTGAATTCTTAAATACAGGGCAAACTGATGAGGTCTTCTAGGGAGTCGGAAAGCACTTCTCCTTAAGGCAGTGCTTAAATAGTTTCGTAAGTATGGGAGCAAGTTCTGGTTGAAGCTTTTTTAACACTATAATTGGGATGCCATCAGGGTCAGTTGCTTTACTGGAATCTAGGTTCTTGATTAGCTTGGCGACCTCATGCACGGATATTTGTATGTTACCTAGCTTGTTCTGTGTTATAGGAGGAAATATGGGGAGTTGATGGCCTTCGTCGCATAGGGTAGAATTAGCTGCAAAGTTCTTTGCAAATGGTTTGGCCTTGTCTGACGCTGACGAGATGACCTCTGGTCCACTGATAATGGTTGGGATAGAACGCACACTTCTGTTCAGGATCCTATTTGTTATTTGCCAAAACTGGTGGGAACCAAGCCGCTGACCTTGGATTTTGACTGGGCATATAGCTCTCTTGCCTTTTTTTTATTACTCTTTTACAGTGGTTGCTGGCAGTCCTAAAAGCAGCTTTAGTCTCAGTGCATCTATTTACGTTGGTAGCTATGGAAAAAGTGATTTCTGTGCGCGATAGCAGCAGAGCAGCACATTCTGGGGAGAACCATGGCTGGCTGTTAGGTTTTTGTTGGAATTTTTTAGATGGTATGAATTGGTCTATGCCTACAATTAACCATTTTTGTTTGTTTTTAAATTAGTCTGCGTCTGTTACAACGCTTAAACCGATGATTACCGGTCTCGCCCGATCCATGCTTGACGGGAATTCATAAGAATTCGGGTCAAATTATGCAACTAGAAAACTAATCTCTTAGTAAAAGTAGAGTTACGTCCCTTTTTTTCATGAACTACAATTATTTTTTTGTCATTTTTTTCCACAAATAATATTAAATAGGCAATTAGAATTATCTCCCTTTAACTGATTAAGTCGCACACTTTCATTTTGTAACTTTTTTCATTTTAAAAATATTTTTTAATATATGCAAATGTTTTTTTTTGTCTACTAGGGATATTTTACCAATTTTCAATCAAAATTGAATCCGCCAGAATTCATTTTGATCCCTTCGTAAACATTAACAAAGTCACTCATTTCAATCTTTTAATTGTTGAATTAATTATTTCATAACCTTTAGCAATTTGAAAGCATTTAAATTGTCGAATAGAAAACAGATTTAGCAGAGAACTAGAAGCCAACAAACGAAAATGAGGTAAAAAATACAAATGTCCAACAAATAAATGTTACCAAAGTTGCTCTTCTTTTGGAATTTCGAAGCCATTATTAATACTCTGAAGACGGCATGTCCTTTTCGGCCATGTTATTGTTGGTTTAACTTACTAAGTCGGCATTACTTGTTTTATCGAACCGAATGAAAGTTTAAAAATCCATTAAAACACCCAAAACTTACCCAGGTAGATAGAAAAGTAACTTATCTTGCCTTTTGCTAACATTTATTTATTGGATATTTGATTTTTTTTACCTTTTTTTTTTTTCGTTTGTTGATTTCTCTGCTACCCACTCCCGATTAAATCATTAATACTAGCTTAAAAATTCTTAGCAAACTTTTGTGCATTAAAATATTGACTGTTTTGGAAGCTATTCAACACTTTCATGTACAGATTAAAATAACATAACCCTCACAAAGTTAGTTATAGTTAAAAAAAACTAACAAAAAACAAAACAAAACAAAAAAACAACAAAAAAACAACAACAAAAAACAAAAATAAAACAACACAATTTTGTTGTAATGTCTTCGACTCCCTATTAAACGCATAAAAATGCTTTTCTTATTTAAAAATTATGGTTTATTCAATTATCAATTTACGTGATTTTATGGTATTTTTGTTTTGTCACGAGTACGTACACTATACATATTGTTTATTTTTTAATATAAAGGGAATTCTACACAGGAACCAAATTTGGTGCTTGTTCAGTTTTCGAGCAAAACGTTATGGTGAATTATTATAAATTATAAAAAACTGCGAAAAAATGATTCAATAGAAGATATCCTGGATGCATTTATTGAAAAAAAGATCGTAGTCGGACATTTAAAAATTTTTTTTTCAATGGCTGCTTTTAAGGAAAACAAGGGAGACGAGTCAGTTTGTCATACAGAATTGGTCGAACAATTCTTCCACATAAAAAAACAACAAACAAAAAACTCCATAATTCATAAATTCTATTTTTACTTGCAATTATTTCTCTAATGTGTAATTTTTGTAATTTTTGTAATTTAAACTGATTTCGAAATGACACGTAAGTACATAACAGTGTTTTATATATATATATATATATATATATATATATATATATATATATATATATATATATATATATATATATTTACCTAAAATGCATTTGTTTGAAAACCTAGTATTACTGCACAATTTTTCTTTTCTTTTTGTAAATAAAATTATTTTATTCATTAATTATTGAGATTAATCAAAGAATATTTATTAGAAATTTAATAGAAATGAGAACGTCTGGTTCGTATCGGTCGAGGATATGTCCTCGGTAATCAGCCGGTAGTGTATTTTTTTCCTGTCGGGCCAAGGCAAGGCACAGTCATATTCAGTTCAGTTCTAGGATGTCCACCCTCCCCGACTTTACCCTTTCTCCGAAATGGGGTTGGTTTATGGTTTATTGCTAATTGCCCGAGTGGCTCCTACCGGGGAATGCCGATAAGGTTGTTCGGGCATCTTTTAAATAGGCCAAAGTGTACTTCTACTTCACTTAATGCGCTTAAAACGTCACCTAACCTAATGTCTAAACTCTTTCAGACGAAATGAATACACACACGCACGGCACGACAGTAAACATTTTCTTCGTCGATGCTTAGGACGACGTAATGCGTTGCTTCACATGACAGCTGAAACACCGAAGCGATCTCTTGGGTCTCGTTTGTATAATTAGCGAGTATTCGTTTAACAGCACAACTGGAAAGAAATATGCTCCCCCCCCCACCAAAAACAAACAAACAAACCAAAAACAAACAACGAAAAAAAACCTTTTCTGTTTTATGATTCGTCTTCAGCAAAAGTTCACACGTACGAACTGTTGTTTTTATTTATTTAAAAAAAAATGTTTTTACTTGGGAGTCACCACTTATCAAGGCCCGAAGGCCACTTGAGGATAAGGATTAATGAATATAATTGAAATACTGAAAAAAAAAAAAAATAAACAAACACAACAGTTTGTTTTATTTGTTGTAAAGATGTTTTAATGTGTATCCCCCTCCCGACAAAAAAGGGGAGAAGATTGTCACTGGCATTTACTTCCTCCTTTCTTCGTTGGGAGGGTGTCATTTTTGTCTCTTTGTTTTATATATATATATATATATATCCTAACTGTTGTTTGAGTAGATTCCAACGCAGATAAAAATAATCCTTTCCCCTTTGTCAGAAACATCACTCATGGAATGTGAGCAGTAAAGAACAAAATAAGAGAAGCGAGAGTTACGAAGCTACGAACATTAAAAGATTAAAATGAACACAAGAAGAATTGTATATTTAACGAGTAGCGAAGTGTAGTAGCTGCTCTTTCTGTTCTCGGTCGGTGAAGGAGACTTATAGACTAAGGCAATTTAAATTTTGGCTTAAATATAAAGTGCCTCTTTTGGGGGAACTGGATTTGCCTCACATTAAAAATCGAACTTGTGCCTAACTTTTCTTTTGTGGGAGGTGATGGGAAGAGGGGTAAATAGGAACATCAGAATAATTGGCGCCAGATACACATAAAACTGCAAACACATACAGAGAGAGAGAGAGAGAGAGAGAGAGAGACAGAGAGAGAGAGAGAGAGAGAGAGAGAGGTGCGAGTGATGGGATGATATGAGAATATGTTGCTCTTGCATTCCAATTATGGTCAGCAAATGTTTGTTCTTTGTTAGAATAATGGCGCAGTCGAAGAAATACTGTTTTCTTGTTTAAGTTTAGGAACTATATAAAATTATAAAACAATTATAAAACAATTATAAAACAACTATAAAACAACTATAAAACAACTATAATGCACAATTATTGACTTTTACATTTTCATTTTAACTTGAAATTACACGGCGAAGCAAGGTTTCTCAACAGGGGTCATATAGCCCACTTGTCTACTATGAGATATTTTCAAGGGTCACAAGACAAAATTAAAAAAATTGAACGACTGTGAGAGAGCCATGATATAGCAATCATGAATAAAAAAAAGTTTTGTTTTTTATCGCGAATCAATGTCCCTGTTGACCGATTTGATCACACACTGACTAATCAACTGTATTCCATGTTTAAAAAGGCTGTGTCCTCTATAGTATCAGACCTGACAGAATAGTTAATTGTAGATATAGACCGATTCATACCCTCGAAAAACTTCCAGCAAAAATCTAACAGACAGCCGTGGTTATCTCCAGAATGTGTTGCTACAATTAGGCACAGAAATCACCTTTTCCATTGCTTCCAACGTAACAGATATACTGAGACTAAAGCTGCTTTCAGGACTGCCAGCAACCGCTATAAAAGAATAATGAAGAATGCGAGAAAGTTGTATGCTCAGTCCGTCAAGTCCAAAGTGGCTGAGCAGCGGCTTAGTTCCTACTAGTTTTGGCAAATAGCAAACAGAATCCTGAACAGAAGCGTGTGCTCTATCCCAATCATCATCAATGGACCTGAGGTAATCTCGTCAGCATCAGACAAAGCCAAACTCTTTTCAAAAAACTTTGCAGCTAATTCTACCCCCTGCGACCAAGTCCGCCAACCCCATGTATTTCCTCCTGTATCAGAAAACATATACATATCTGCACGCGATGTTGCCAAGCTAATCAAAAACCTTGATTCCAGTAAAAAAAACAAAAAAACAGCCTATCCTGCCTTAACAGAGTACAAAATAGACTTCGTGGCTTAGTGGGGGATGCCCTTTTCTCTACCCTGCAACCTCTCTCCCACAGAAGAGACGTTGCGAGCCTATCCTTGTTTTATCGTTATTTCCATGGCAGGTGCTCGTCTGAACTCCAATCTCTGGTCCCCCCTCGCCAATCTTTCACGAAAAACACCCGTCTAGCTGAATCCACTGTGAAAAATTTCCCCCACTCTATATCTGTGCCTAAATCAAAACGCGGATTCCATGAACAAAGCTTCTTTCTTAGAACTGCATGCCTGTGGAACTCTGTTCCGTCTGCCTGCTTCCCACCGGACTACAACTTAGATGTCTTCAAGTCCAATGTTAACAAATTCCTGGTGGACCGCCCCCTTAAGTAGACACTTCATCAGATCTCCACACTGATGTGGTGTACTTGCAATAACCCTTATCCCTGAGTGGCTCCCGGGCCTTGATAAGTGGTGATCACTGTGTAAAAAAAAACAAAAAAAAACCCCAACTAGCCCTGACGGCATTCCAATTATAGTGCTGAAAAAGCTTCAACCAGAACTAGCTCCCATACTTACAAAGCTGTTTAAGCATTGTCTTAAGGAGAATTGCTTTCCAACACCCTAGAAAACCTCATCAGTATGCCCTATATTTAAGAATTCAGGTGATCGGTTATCTCCCTCTCAGTACAGACCAATGAGTATCTTGTGCGTCATGAGTAAGTTGCTGGAATTTGTATTAAATAAAGAAGTAGTTAACCACCTCAGCAAAAATAACCTTCTTAGTGACATGCAGTATAGTTTCCGTTCTGCTAGATCTACAGCAGATGTACTTACGTTTATATCTCATAGGATTAGCGAATCTCTTGATGGAGTCTTCCTTTCTAAGGCAATTGCTCTTGACATATCAAAGGCCTTTAATAGGGTATGGCATAAAGGTCTACTTCACAAGATTTCCAGCTATGGTATAGCTGGAAATGTTTTCTCAATTATTAAATCATTTCCCTCTGGTAGGTTCATAAGAGTAGTGGTTGATGGGCAGAAATCAGAAGCTCATATTATTAATGCTGGAGTTCTTCAAGGGAGGGGTCCATTCTGGGTTCAACTTTTTTCCTAATCTATATCAATGATCTTCCAAATCACATCCTTACATCATTCGTAGACATTTATGCTGACGGCACTACCATATATGGCAACACATCAAAGGCTGTAAACGATCAAGTTCTCTGATTTTCTTTCCTCTGATCTTGAGCATGTGGTACAATGGAGGAAAGAAGTGGCTGGTTACTTTTAATGCATCAAAAAAAAAAAAATGCTCCTATCTTTACATCATCAATGATCCTCATTTGACATCAATTGAAATGAATGGCTCTCGTCTAGAGGAGGCCTCATGTTTTGACAAGCTTCTGGGCTTGACCTTTACTCCTGATCTTAAATGGAACACATACATCGAATCTGTTGCCAAGGCCGCTGGAAAAATGGTGGGATCTTTCTATCAATCCAGTAGATATCTCACTGCTGATGCAATTCTCTATCTATATAAGAGCCAGGTATGTCCAAGGATGGAGTACTGTTACCACATCTGGGCAGGAGCTGCTAGAAAGGACTTGTCCTGCCTTGATAGAGTTCAAAATAGACTTCGTAGGCTCGTAGGAGATGCCCTTTTCTCTTCCTTGCAACTTCTTTCTCACAGAGGAGACGTTGCGAGCCTGTCTCTGCTTTATCATAATTTTCATGGCAAGTGCTCGTCTGAGCTTCAATCTATGGTCCCTTCTCACCAAACATTCACGAGAAACACTCGTCTAGCTGAAAACGCTATCAATAATTTCCCCCACTCTTTATCTGTGCCTAAACCTAAACATATTTCCATGAACAAAGCTTCTTTCTTAGAACTGCACACTTGTGGAACTGTCTTCCGTTTGCCTGGTTTCCAGCTGACTACAATATGGTTGTCTTCAAGTCCAAGGTAAACAATTTCTTGATGAGCCATTCCACTTAAGTTAACAAATTTACCGAATTTCCATTACTAATGATTATTATATTGTCCAATTGACTACTGTGCACTCTTTAACCCTTATCCTCGAGTGGTCTCTGGGCCATGATAAGTGGTGGTGCCTAGGTAAAAAATACCCCCAAAAACAAACTATATTTTTATTTTTTACTATGATTAATTCTGTGTATGTTTGTGTTTTTGTAGGGTGGGTGAGAGTTATTTTTTTTTTGGCAATTACGTGTGGTTTTTACAAAATCCATTTGAATTTGTTGGTAAAAAACGTATCCAAATAAGTAACAGAAAATTGTTCATTATTTTTAAACATAGCTTCATCTTTAATGATTAAAAACATAATTTTTGGTTGATTACTCAAGTCATTGTTTGCTGTTTGTTTTATTTTTTTTTTTAAACAATTTTTTGATTAAATTAGTTTCCCGGTCACAAAATATGCCTAATAGGATTGATTATTATATTGTACCCAATATATATATATAATATGATAGTGATTTCAAAAGTTTTAAAAAAATATGACTCCCGTGCAATCAGCTAAAATGAAAACCAAAACATTTAGCTTTCCAGCGTTATTTGCTCCCATCTGAGCTAAGGAGGCATGGATATCAAAACTATTAAAATTAACGCATTTAAACATATAAATATATATTTGTCAAGTTAGTCGAAGGTATTCCAGTTTTTTCAGTTTTTACCCCTCAGCAACGACATTACATTTAAACTTTTGCAGTTTAGTGCAGTCAGGAAAGCAGGAAACGGGGAGGGAATTCCAATGTCTAGTAGTCTGAGGAAAGAAACTAAGAGGCTTTCCGGTATCTAGGAACCTCAACATCTTGCTGTTCAACTCCCCACTGTCCCCTGTTAGACACAATTACGTTTCAAGTGGCAATATACTTGGTTTGAGACGAAAAAGAGTAAGTAAAAAACATGCTTATTTACCAACACATTTTCACAGAATTAATGCATAATGTATAAATATTTTAAAAAAATACTTAGATAGACATATTTATTTAAAAAAAAAACCCCAAAAAACAAAAAGTTTACAAATATTCTTATCTATCTATCTATCTATCTATATATATATATATATATATATATATATATATATATATATATATATATATATATATATATATAAAAGTGAGAATGTGTGTGTTTGAGGACAATTTTCAACCAATACTCAAAAAATTTTTGATCTGCAGACTTAAAATTTGGTATGTAGGGTATTCAAACACGTGGAAAACTTTTTAATCGGTTTCCATCCAGAAAAAGGGCTGCTAAAGAGTCAAGATTAAAAAAAAATATACATGGGGCCATCGGATTTTTAACTATTTATCAACTGTTTTATGAATGTGCATACATAGCCGTGAAACATGACAGCTTTTTTTGTTAAGAATAAGTAAGATTGAAAACACTTTGTAAAAAACATGTTAAGCTGGTCTAATGGTTATCGTACTTGACTCACTGTCTTTAGGTTTTGGTTTCGATCTCAGCTCGAGTATTTTTTTTTTTTTTACTTACAAGAAGTGAACTGTTTAGAAAAAAAAAAAAACAATACTTGCATGCATATGTCTCAGTTTCTGTATTGAAATATAATATTTATGCATATTTTACAACCGGGCAACGCCGGGCGGTCTGCTGGTATATATGTAAAAGTTACTTTGTGCATTTAACCATTGCTAAGGTTGTTGCAAAAAAGAGAGATTCTGTCTATCCTGTTATAAAATGACTCACATCAGAGAGCATATCTTTACAAAACCATAATTCGCCCACGCATGCACATCTGGCCTAGTCCATCTATCACTAGTTTCTCACTTTTAAAGATGGTTAAAAGAAAAGAGCCTCAAATCTAATAGGTCTCATACTGTCGGTCAAGGTCTAACCTCTGTTTCATTGCTGCAATGTCACACCCTTGTGCCTGTTTTACAAGTATTTTAATGGAATGTGCTCTGATGAACTCATGACACTTGTGCCCCCTTGACTCGACTAACCTGACAAGCAGCAAAATCCCATTCCTTCACTGCTGAGGTCCCTAGATGCTGGAAAGCCTTCTATTTTAATAGTTTCTTCCCTCAGACTACGAGACATTGGAATTCCGTCCCTGTTTTCTGCTTCTTTGGTTGCACTAAACTGCAGCAGTTTAAATGTAATGTGAACAGACATCTCACTGCTCAACTTTGCAGCAGCCTTGACAATGCCCTAAATGTATCTGTTCCAACTCGTGTTTCCTGTGAACATTAAGCCGGGAGTTTGAACGAAGAACTTTCAGATAATGTATCATTAGCCACGGCTATTTGTGGTTGAGAATGTTTCTTGTAATTAATAAAGGAAAGAAGCTCATTCTTGGCAGAATTGAATGTTGCCATCCATTTTTGTCCCCATTTCACTACAAAAACAACGTAAAATAATTTTATTGCATATCTAGACTTTCCTTGCATTTTTCTTTGACCATTACCTTTAACATTTACCCATTTATAATTTGTTTAACAACCAGTTTATTTAATTTTTGCAGTTTATTAAGTAACATTTATTTACTTTATTTTTTTATTTTTTTATTAACATAGTTTCATTAAACTTGCCATCGAATAATATAGTAAGTATTCATTTCATTGCTTGTGTAGATTAGAGATCTTTTAAACCAACGCATTTCAGGTGAAAACATTATTACGTACTTATGTGTTATGTCGAAAATAGTATCAATTGAATTGAATGGCTCTGGCATCAATTGAAATGAATGGCTCTCGTCTTGGGGAGGCCTCATGTTTTGACAAGCTTCTGGGCTTGACCTTTACTCCTGATCTTAAATGGAGCACGTACATCAAATCTGTTGCCAAGGCCGCTGGAAAAATGGTGGGATCTTTCTATAGATCCAGTAGATATCTCACTGCTGATGCAATTCTCTATCTATATAAGAGCCAGGTATGTCCAAGGATGGAGTATTGTTGCCACATCTGGGAAGGAGCTGCTAGAAAGGACTTGTCCTGCCTTGATAGAGTTCAAAATAGACTTCATAACCTCGTAGGAGATGTCTTTTTCTCTTCTCTGCAACTTCTATCTCACAGAAGAGATGTTGCGAGTTTGTCTCTGCTTTATCGTTATTTTCATGGCAAGTGCTCGACTGAGCTTCAATCTATGGTCCCCCCTCGCCAAACTTTCACAAGAAACATTCGTCTAGCTGAAAACACTATCAATAATTCCCCTCACTCTTTATCTGTGCCTAAACCTAAACGTAGATTCCATGAATAAAGCTTCTTTCTTAGAAATGTACACCTGTGGAACTGTCTTTCGTTTTCCTGCTTTCCAGCTGACTACAATATGGTTGTCTTCAAGTTCAATGTAAACAAGTTCTTGATGAGCTGTTCCATTTAAGTTAACAAATTCACCGAATTTCCATTACTAACGATTACTATATTGTCCAATTGACTACTGTACACTCTTAGCCCTTATTCTCGGGTGGTCTCTGGGCTTTGATAAGTGGTTATACCTATGTAAAAAAAAAAGTCTAAAAATTACGAAAAATGATCCAATAGATGTATTTTTAACATAAAAGTCATCCACAATTATGTTCTGACATTTTGTGTTTACAAATGGTGGACCATTAAATAAAATCAAGGGAGGTAAGTCAGTTTGTCATATTGAATTGGTCACACAACTCTTCCATATTAAAACATATGATAAAACTCGATAATTCGATAAATTCTATTTTTCATAATTTTTAGAATTTATACTAATTTTTACATGATACGTAAATACATAATAATATTTTCACCTGAAATGTGTTGTTTTAAAAGATTACCGATCTACTAGGTACGGGCAATAATGACAGAAAAAATAAGGGGGGGGCATAGTTTTGAAAGCCGGTTCATCATAACTTTTTTGTAATTATTTTTATTGTATTTGACGGCAATATTCGGAAACTGACAAGTTCAGCTAAATTTTGAAGTTAAAATTAAATTCATTGTAAAAATACTTTGAAAGATAAATATTAGTTTTCTGGGTCTATTTCAAAAATAATTAGTCAAGTAAAGTCCTAAGATATTGAATTGAATTAAATAATAATAATAATAATAATAATAATAATAATAATAATAATAATAATAATAATAATAATAAGTCATCCTAAATATAGATATGGAGGTTATCGGAAACGAATGAAAGAACTATGGGACCTATCCAGTGACTACCATATGACAGAACAAAGAATTGTGGACCAAGCAAAACTGATACTCAAGAAAGGTTGGCTCTCTAAACTAGAACTAACAGAAATTCAGCGAAAAATAAATGATGAAACTGAAAAGAAGCATCCCCCAACGAAACCGCACACAGAGAAACCCCACAAGTTGAAGCCTCACAAGTAAAAACACCAAAGGCCGAGGACCAATGAAGAACGAAGTCTACAAACGTGGAAACCGAGAACAATGAAACAGAACTAACAGAGAATGAAGCAAATAAAATAAATAAAATAATACAGCTGATGAATGAGGAAAAAACAAAGCTCCCATTGTTAAGGAACCAAGAGCAGAAGAAATTAAAAACAGAAACGGAGAAGGTTAACAAGCTCCTTCCACACATCCCAACAAATACAATCACAGACTTAAACAACCTCATTTACGCAGGCGCCAAAATGGTAAGTATGAATCTCAAATCAGAAAAAACAACCGGGGACAAGCAGACCAACAAAACCTGGATGGGAAATAAGACTAGAAACTCAAATACACAAACATAAAAAAGAAACCAAAATGATCAACAGGAAGAAAACAATGTGGAGAAAACGGAATATTGGAAATATAATGGGCAGGGAGAGGCTAAACAAGACACATGAAGAACTGGACCAAAAAATAAAAGCAAAAGAAGCGAGATTGAAACGATATAGATATAAATCTGAATAATGCAAACAAAACAGAACATTTGAAACTAATGAAAGCCAATTCTACCAAAATGTGAACGGAGGAAAACAAAAACAGAACAACCAAATCCGACAGAAACAAAACTCTACTGGAGTAATATATGGGAAGAGCGATGAGATCACAATAGAAATGCCGAATGGCTGAAAGACATGAAAGAAGAGTTACAACAAATAGAAGAAGGAACAGCGAATGAAATCAACAAGGAAACCCTTAAGAAAACCATAGGAAAAATGGCAAACTGCAGAGCACCAGGGCACGACATGATACATGCATATTGGTTCAAAAAATTCACAACCTTACATGAAAGACTAGCCCAAACCCTGAGAAGATGTATACAGGAAGCAAGCTGTGCATCCATACATTCCTATTGTGAACGTTTGTATAACTTTTACCATTTTTTAATTTAATTATTTTTCTGTGCTTTCAAGATTATATAAAAATTTGTGGGGGTCGTCAGGCCTTTTTAGCATGCAAAACAAACGGAGGTTTATTCACAGAAACCAACCATTAACAAATAAAATATAATTCTCTTTATAATGAGTTCAGAAGTCCTTTTTAAGTGTTCGTATAAAAAAAGGAGAATGTCTTTTTTTGTTGAACTGTTCATATGTTAAAACATGGTAAGAGAGGCAATAGGTAATGTTCGCCTGTGAAATTGTATGAAGCGCGGAGCGGTGAAAATAGAAGAGTGATAGTAACACGCGTGGAACGTCCGAATGAGAATGCAGTTGAGAGAGAGATTTGATGTTTGTGTGTGCTTAAATACTATTTGGACCAGCTCCCAGCGAGCTTAAGAAGAAAAGTTTAGAAAAATGTCCTTAGAGAAATCCCATTGGACAGAAACATCATGTGGGGTGCTCTGTACTACGCCCGCTCGTTTTGAGTCGATTTAATATATAACGCCACGCCGGAATTTGCGTGGGAGTTATTTTTTATTTTTCACACACCAACATAAGCATAATCATACTGCGCGCCTAAATTGTATTTATTTTTATAACAATTTTTAATCCGAATCTTAACCGTGTCAACTGGCACAAATTATGTTACGCCGAAAGTGACACCTGACACATTCATTCCAGCAAGAAAAATATTGAAATCTTACATATAAAAATTATGCGAAAAAAAAAAAAAGTAGAAATGTTTTTTGAAATTATAATTTATTTGTGCGAAAATATTAAATAAACAATGTTTAATTAAATGATAATATTGGTAGTTCAAGAAATTAATTTTCTTCGCGTTATATCTAATTTATTAATACGGATTTTAGGGCTTTTTTTTCGTAATGTTCCCGAAAAAAATTCTTTTTTTTCTTTTTTTTTTGACTTGTTACATTTTACGATGCTTTATTTTCATAAAAACAAAACAAAAATAAATTCATACATTTTTTTTTACTACTGAAAACCGTAACTTTAGTAAAGGTGTTTATTGTTTAAACAAAATAATACATTTCCACTAAGATTCAAATAACAATAATGGATTAATTATATTCCGTGATCATTATTTGATAAATATTGAAAGTTCCATTAAAATTGGTTAATTTCCTGATTTTTGGTGAATTTTTAAGTAAAGGGAGAGGTCAGAATGTGTATAAATTTTGAGCATCAGCCTTTATACGGGTACCTTCAATCTACACAAGCGCCTTCATTTCTTCAAATTAAAATTGACGTCTAATAAATCAAAGAGTGACCCTTTTTGGGAGCTGAATTTTCCCTACATTAAAAACCGACATTGTGTCTAACTCTGCCCTCGTGAGGAGGCAAGTAAATAGGAACTCGAGTACTACTACTGCACTGCAACGTTTTCAACATCTCAAATTGTCTCTTCAATTCAACATAATACACTTAGTCTAACGTAGTTATTTCCCTTGCATTTAACACCCCTATCGGCACAGGTGCCACTTTTGAACTCTTCTTTCGTGTGTCCATACTCATCACCCCGGGCAATGCCGGATAGACATGCTGGATTCTTCAAAGAAAGTGGCGAAGGACTCAGTAAACATTTGTGAACGTTGATAAATATCGTTAAAAAGTCCTTTGTAATTTTTAATTGATGAAAATGATTTTTAATGGCTACCACCTCTCTTATAAATTTATTTTATTTTCATACTAGTTTTTACAAAAATGGAATAAACAGAGGAAGAAAAAAAATATCAACAATTAGTTTTGTTGTCCATTTTACTACAACTACTACTACTACTACTACTACTACTACTACTACAACAACAACAACAACAACAACAACAACAACAACAACAACCACAACAACCACAACACTTCTTCTGAATAAGAACAAAAATGAAAAATCGAAACATAGAATTTCACTTAAAATCAATAGTATTTACATAATTGTTATGTCGACACCAGGGTATTTGTACAGTTTAATCAAGACATTAAAACATGAAAATAGTGAAAAAAAAAAAAAAAAAAAAAAAAAAAAACCCAAAAAAAACAAACAAACTTTATATTGTACGTATCCGTTATGGGATGAAGTTCTCCGAAAGAAATTTCACTTATTTCATCAAGTATTTTTTTTTTTTTTAACAGCGAAAAAACAATTTGTTATGATACCGAGCAAAAGGTTCGATTTTTAGAAAGAAAAGCTAGTATTAAAGATGGGGAGGGAGTGTCGGCACTTTATATTGAGTTATCTCCCCGTGGTGTGTTAAAAAATTAAAAAATGGCTACCTTCAACGTGCTGGCATAAAAATGTGTTTCTCCGCTGTAAAAAAAAAAAAAAAAAAAAGAAAAAAAAAAAAAGAAAATAAAAAAGTAAAGAAAATAAAATAAAAAAAAAAGACAAAAAAACTACTCGATCAAATTAAGTGATTTTTTTTCAGAGATCTTCAGTCCAAAACCGATACGTACAATATAACTTTTTTTTTTTTTTTTTGATATTTTCATTTTTTTAATGTCTTGATTAAACTGTACAAGTACCGAAACGAGTAAAATTTATATTAATAATATGAAAAATGATAAAGTAGAAAATTAACTATTAATGAAAATTGTTTCGAAAAAAATTGCAAGTTATACTTAATGATAAACAGAATATTTCTTATGATAGCAGGGGAAGTAACTGCAGTCTGTCTTGTTACATTTCCTCCTAAATGATGACGATTAATGGATCGTGAAGTCGTGAAAGTACATGTTTTATATGATATTTCAGTAATACTTAATTAATTGCGACATGAAAATTGAGTAGGTAACATTATTTTTCAAATGAAAATTCAATTTTTCGACTTTAAATTTTCGTTCGTATTCACCTCTGAAAAAATTAAATAATTTTAAAATATCGTTACAATTTATGAAGCTTTATTTTCATAAAAAAGCAAAATTAAATTAATGCGGTTTTGTTTTAGTATTTAAAACTATAACTTTATTAAAGGCGTTTTTGTTTACACAAAATAATAGATTTTAAGTAAGATTAAAACAAAAACAGAAACAAAATAATGGGTTTATTATATTCCGAGATTATTACTTAATAAATACTGAAAATGTCATTAAAATGGGTTAATTTCCTGAATTTTGGTGAATTTTTGAGTGAAGAAGGGATGGGTCTAAATGTTTATACATTTGATCATTGTCCATCAATTTTGCACGTACCTTGAACAACAACAAAAAAGTAATTATGTAGAACATAGACCGTGGTGTTTTTAGACAGGATTTTCAAGTTAAATTCACGTATTACGCTATTTTTTAAATTGTTAAATTGTTAGGTGAAAGTACAGAATAATTACAAAACGCCCTTCCCATGTTGAGAATACGTTTATAAATAATAACGTTATTATTTCAGCACGACCCGTATTCTGCATAAATACATAAAGCAAATAACAAACAAACAAAAACAATAAAAAGAAATCTTTCTTCACGGTGATGGTGATGGTGGTTTTGAACCGAATAAGACATCGACCAGCTGACGCTCACACTTTGAACTAATAAAAGGATCTGGCTTGCTGAGAACCTGACCAGTATAATAATGTTTGGTCCTAGGAGGTCATCTGTCAAGGCATTATCTTCGCTCAAAGTTCTTCATCGAGAAATACTGAAGACTTCGGTCAGGGCAAATTTTGCACTCATCTGGAGTGCTCCCTATTTGAATTTTTAAATCCTTTTATATTTACGTAACACTATACAACATATAGTCGACTTAGGTCACTCGCTGATGTCTCACGACAATGACTATCTGTGTCAATTATATTAGGCCATCAAGCTTTAATTTCAACCTGTAAAATGGGTGTTAGTCGAGAATTCACCATAATTAAAAAACAAAAAAATACAGAAAAATCTTTAAAATGCACGTACCCGTCTTGAAACGAAAATACTATATTTCAAAATTGACGTAAATTCATCAAGTATTTTTTTTTTTAATTAAGGAAATTAAATTTTACAAGGAAAGAAACGTTGTGTTTTAATCCGCCATATTTAATAAAAGAAGACAACTCAATTCGAACAACTGACGTTTTAAAATAAGTCTTGTAATGGCTACAATGTACTATTAATCGTTAAAAAAATGATTTTCTTTCTATATATAAATAACTACTAATAATAAATAACTAAATATTACGTGATTTTTGGAATATGACATTTTTTGTTTTGTGACAGGTATGTACATCATAAAGATTTTTCTGTATTAAAAAAATAGATTCAATTCTGGATAAGAACTGTAAAATGCATACGTTGATGTATGAGAGTCACACACACACACACACACACACACACACACACACACACACACACACGCACGCATGCGCGCCTACGCACGCACGGATTTACACATACACACGCGTAAAGTGCTTTATAAATTTGTTAATTTCCCGCTATCGCAAACTGGGAACAATGTAGCTTCATTTTTTATGGGGAAAACTCCCCTCTTTTAAACACGCTATGAAAATATCAAGACAGATTTCAAATTTTTGACAATCACCAGTAGAATTATAGTAAAAAAAAAAAATGGATGTGAAAATTGTGTCATAATTTTTTTTTAAACTATAGACATGTAAACAAACCGAAAAAGTGTCAAAGAAACAAATATACAACAAATAAAAGGCAAGATAAGTTACTCTTCTACCTACCTGGATAACTTTTTTTGTACTTTAACTTATTTTAAAATGTGTGTGTGTTTTTTTTTTTTTTTTTTTTTTTTTTAAGTTAGAAACACAATTAGTTTCAAGTTTCTAAGCTAGAACGTGAACAAGATGGTTGACATGAGACGGTCATCTTTGGAGTTTCTGATGAAAACGCTTTAAAAGTTAACATACACATATACATACACATCCAGGTTGGTAGAAGAGTAACTTATTTTGCCTTTGGTGACATTTATTTGTTATATATTTGTTTTTCTACGTGAGAAAAAAGTTGACACAAGGTCGTTTTTAATGTGAGGGAAAACCAAACCAGCTACTCAAAACATGGCAGTTTAGCAGTAGATAAAAATACAAATTGCCTTAGTTTCCCCTACCTTGACTAAGGACACATTAACTTAAGTGAAGCAACAGAACGGATACTACACTCGGATGTTAGCCTGAAGGCCAGATACCTTATTTATTTATTTTTATTATATGTTTCTTTATCACGTTTTCGGTTCGTTGTCTATAATAATAAATTCTCATATGTGTTTACAACCCTATCCCTACCCCCAACCCAAAACAGGAATAAAAAAAAGAAAAGAAACAAACCAAATGAACATTCATCCTTTGTTTTTTTTTTTCGGCAGAGACGACCACTTAAAAAATAATTGCTTTAAACTCATACACTGAAATCGATATTACATGTTTGCTTCCACACCCACACCCCCACCTAGCGGTGGGTTATGCAATGTTATCCTCATAGCATTATAAGATTATACCTTAATTGTAGAATAGGGACGATTGAAAAATAATATCACTTGCTTAACTTGTTTTTCATAACTTCTATCCAAAGTTTTTTTTAATTTTTATTTTTGTCGCTGGCGGCCATTTCTATACATATCGATTAAATTGGTGACAAATTGTCATGCCAAGGGAGACAACTTAGCTTTTTTTTTTTGTATCAATTGATTTTATTTCATTGTTTCATTTATTTTTTGTTTACTATTTTTCACTCCAAACAATTCATACTGCTACTTGGGCGCTTGTTAAGATAGAGTCGACAAATGATTTTTTTTTTAATATATCGTTTTAAGCAAAAACATATTATGTATTTGTCATGTCGAAAACAGTAATATATCCAAAAATTACGAACACCCATCGAAACAACTACTATTGCGTTTTTAGTTAAAAGAAAGTCTATCGCTATATACAAATATTGCAGCTATGACACAAGTAATCTTCTACTGCCTACTTTATAACGTCTAAGAAAAAAAATGCGATTTTACCCAATTTTTGGTAAAAATTACTTTTAACTAGAAATAACTTTCTACTCGATGATTTTTCGTAATTTTTGGATATATTACTATTTTCGACATAGCAATTAAGTACGTGATATTGTTTTTGTTTAAAACGAAAAAAAAAAAAATTGATCTGTCGACTATCATAACAAGCACCGCCACTGGTACGTAAAGGGGCTACTATTTGGGATCTTGTCTACAGGGTACTGCAGGAAGTTGAGCATTGAGATGTCCGTTTGTATTTCGTTTACACTTCGGCATGTTAGTACAGTCAAAGAAACAGGGAACAGGGAGGAAATTCCAAAGGGAGGTGGACAACAACAAACTGTTAATGTAGGTAGGAGTCTTTTCGGCATTTATGAAGCTCAACAATGAAGGGGTAGAATTTTGCTGCTTGTTGGGTTAGTCGGGTGTCTGTATGTCGAGAGAGCTGTGTTATGAATTTATTAAAGCACATTCCATACTCGTAAAACAGACAGAAGGATGCAACATTGTGGCGATGGGACAGTGGATACTTTTTTTGGATCCTGTCTAAGAGGAAAAGACTAATGGTGTTTTTTTTTACACAGGCATCAGCACTTATTAAGGCCCAGAGACCACTCGGGGATAAGAGTTAATGAGTGTACAATAGTCAATTGGACAATATAGTAATCGTTAGTAATGGAAATTCGGTAAAGTAGAGATCCCTAGATGTAAGAGAGCTTTCTACTTCAGTAGTTTCTTCCCCAGAACCGCTAGACTTTGGAATTCCATTCCGGACTCCTGCTTCCCCAACTGTACTGTCGGGTTTGTTGGGAGTATTTACGTCGAGGGGGTACAAGTGCTTGCAGTTCGTTGAGCATTCACCATTAAAGTACTTGTAGAACAAGCAGAGGGATGCAACATTTCATCCATGGAACAGAAGCTTAGATAACAGTTCAGGACCTATCAGGTTGGCGACTCTCTGTTGAACTTTGTCTAGGAGTGAGAGACAAGTAGTAGATGCACCAGCTCAAATATGACAACAATACTCCATACATGGGCGAATGGTGGCCTTATAGAGGTATAGGATACTTTCGGGCGTTAGTAGCTTTCTGGCACGGTAGAGAGAACCTACCTTCTTCACAGCAGTCCTGGCAATGCTCTCAATGTAATTGTTCCAGCTCATATTTCCTGTGAACGTTAGGCCGAGGAGTTTAAAAGATGTACTGTCAGATAAAAATTCTTTGGCCATTGCTATTGGTGGTAGAGAAGGTTTCTTGTAATTATTGAAGGAAACAAGTTTAGTGTTGACATAATTGAAGTGACCATCCATTTTTCGTCACCATTCCACTACAGATTGGAGGTCACCCTCTAGCGTTTCTGCCATTTGTTTAGATGTGTTCATTTGTTTTCCTGTCGTGTCTGTAATAGGGCGTGGTGTCATCAGCATATATACCCATCTCACAGACAATTTTGTCAGGGAGGTTATTTATGAATATTAGGAATGATAGAGGTCCAAGAATAGACCCTTGAGGCACTCCCGTATTTATATCATAATGTTTAGATGTACGACCGTCGCAGACAACCTGGATTTTTCTCTTTTCTAAGAAGGATTTGATTATGTTAAGTGTTCGTCCAGTGATACCGTATGATCTGATTTTCCTGAGAAGACCTTCATGTCAAAAGCCTTAGATATATATAGATCTACCGCTCTACCCTGATCTCCCATTCTAATATATATATTTTCAGAGTGTTCACACATAATCATCTAAAAAAAAGTAGAATTTCACTTTTTTTTTTTTGGAGGGAGGGGTAGAGTGAGTTAGTAGAGAGAGTATTAATTTACAAATTTACCCGATATATAACATTGATTTTCGGACATTTTATATATATATATATATATATATATATATATATATATATATATATATATATATATATATATATATATATATATATATATATATATATGTCTTAATAAATGAAAATATATTGGTCAATTGGTCAATACCTGTTTTGGTTATTTCGAATGAAATCGGTTCAATATTCTAAAATAAGTTGAAGCAAGTTATCTCCCTTGATATAACAATTTGCTGCCCTAAAGTAAAAATAAAGGCCGAAGAATGTTACATTTTTTCCAATAGAATATTGACTCCTTCAAGAGATTCTTGCTAGAAACTGGTTTCAGCAGTTCAAAAGCCCCCAAATAGCTTTCGACTTTCACTCAGTATCCGTGTTTCTAAGGTGAAATTGACTCTTAACGGCTTCATCGCATTCATATCGCGCATATTTTTTTCCGTTTTAAATTTTAAATTTATTTTAATTTTATATTTCGTATGGCCACCCGGACGAAGCATTAGTAGTTGAATTAAAAAAAAAGACGCGATTTTTCTTATAAGTTCTAACATCGACATTCTTCGACATCCGAAAGTGATTCTGAATCCTTTAAAATTTCGAAATAAATTTCTACCTTGTTATTGTTTGCATTAGTTACTCTTCTGGAAAAAAGCAATACTTTTATTTTATTTTTTTTAGATAAGGTGTACGTCGCGTGTAGATTGGTGATGTTTCATGTGAAAACATTATTACGTACTTACATGTTATGTCGAAATTAGTATAAATTCCAATAATTATGAAAAATGATTCAGTAGAAAAATAATTACAAGTAAAAATAGAATTTACCAAATTATCGGGTATTAATGTGGAAGAGTTGTGCGACCAATTCATTATGACAGACTAACTTACCTCCCTTAATTTTACATAGGGTCCGCTATTTGGAAAATAATGTTTGGAATTTATACTAATTTCGACATGACAGGTAAGTACGTAATAATGTTTTCACTTGGAATGCACTTGCACTGGTGGTAAATTTTTACTTGGTTTTCATCTTAACATTTTCTTTTAAAATGATCAGTAGGTACCTCCACGGCGATGTGTAAAACGCCAGTAGTACACATTTTAATAATGACGTCATCATTTCGTGTGTTTGTTTTGTGGTAATTTTTATGGATAAGCGTTCGCGTTATAATTATTAATGGAGTAAGTTTTTTTTTTGCTATGGATAAAAAATAATATAAAACTTACCTTTTGTAAAACAAATACATTTTTATTAACGAACTACACAGACTAGAGTTAATAAAATAAAATTAATTTAACGTCTTTTGTTGACACATGTATTTAAAAATAATGTTCTTTACAAGCCTCCGTACATTTTTGAAAAAAAAAAAAAAAAAAGCGCCAAACATAAGGACCACCCTCTATCAATTTAAATAATAAAATCAAAACGAATTCTTTTAAGGTTGATTTTGGATTTACAATTTTTATTATCTCAGTAGTCTTATATTCTTTTATATGAATTTTTTTTTTATTATTATTGGAAACCTGTTATTAAAAAAATCCATTTAAACTTCATATCGCGTAATATTTGAATTTAATATCATTTAAAGCTTTTTAAATATAATTATTTTTTAGAATTGTTTTTTTTTTATTGTTGTAATTCGAATAATTATATTACCGAGAAAAAAATTATCAAAAAAGTGATTTTTTGTAAAAACATAATATTGAATTTATGTCCAATTTTATGTAAGTGAAATAAATAACAGGATTTTCTTATAAAAATTACTATTTTTTTTAATTATTTGATCTTTTCAGGTTTAAAAAATGTTGAAACTTTTATTAACCGACATTTATTTTGTTTAGTTTTCGGACCATGAAATATAGAGGGGTAGAACACCTAAAAAATATATTTCCGCTAATATATTTAACGAAACCTACTTTTAATATGTAAGTTTATTTAATAATGATTGAATATCGAAAATTTCAGGAAAATATGATTATTATTTGATTTTTACTAGATTTTTAAACATGGGTGTGTGAACGGCTTAAAAAATGTCACTACATAGGAACGTTGTTTTTAAAGCGTCGATAATGTAAACACGATTTTTGTCTCGCATTTTCATTATTTTTGTATGCTGTAAAAAATTTTAAAAAATTAGCAGTTTATTTGAAGCTTTTTCTATTAAATGGTAAAAAAGTTAGGATGATAATATTAAATTAAATTACAATTACATCGTGTTACATATGCGGGAGGTTAAAACTGTGGTGCGCATTGCAGGTACCTAATGACCATTTTCCAAGTGGTAAGCAAATTAATTCCTTATATCATAAGTAATGTCCATTGTTGCGCGTGCGGCAAAAATATGCGCGCTTGCGCGTACAACAATGGCCACCAGTAATAACACAAGGAATTATATTGCTTAATCCCCGGAAAACTACTTTGTGGAGAATTTAAATGCGATATTCGTTTTCAGCATACTCGAAAACTTTCATAAGTAGTCATTTTAAAGGAAAATATTTATGTGGAAACCAAGTAAAAATTTATCGCGCTGGTTTCATAGATTGCTAATTCTACACAAGCACCGAAGAACGTTACTTGGTTGTCATGGGTTTTTATCGAAGCAAAAGAAAGAGCGAAATTAAAAACAAACAAACAGACACACACACACACACGCGCACACACAAAATGCAAAGCAAAACATCACACAAGTTCTTCCTGGGGCGAGAGAAAGTCAGGAAAAAATCGAGGAAAGCACATTTGTCGGTTTCACTTGGATGATTCTCTCTCTCTCTCTCTCTCTCTCTCTCTCTCTCTCTTCTTACTTTTTTCGTTTTCGACAAACTCGAATCCCCGAATATGGACAAGAAGAGCACGTTTGTCATATCTATCCTGATAAGGGAAAAACAACTCATGACTCCTTTTTTTTTTTTTTTTTTTTTTGAAGGGGAGGGCCGGGTCGCAAAGATTTCCACTTGCGTTACGAGTTTTTAACGTTAGAATTACGCATACAACATCCTTGGCTTTTTGGCTGGGAAGAACAAAATCCTATACCTGGTTTATTTTGCCCTTGGTTAGTGGAGGAGAATTTCTTATAGACTGAGGCAATTTTAATTTTTGTTTCAATCCAAAATGCCTCCGTTTTAAGGAGTGGTATCCCCCACATTAAAAACCGACCTTTGCCCTCGAGGGGAGACAAGTAAATAGGAACATCTGTTAAAAAAAACGTCTTTTTAAATTATTTAGGTATTTATTCATTTGAGCATTTTTTTTTCTTTACTATAGACGACAGAACGAAAACGTGTTCAAATAAATATATAATTTTTTATTTTGATGTTGTAACGATAAAAATTTTTTTTCTTACAATTTTTAGAAAAAAAAAAATTGGTGCTTACTAAGATAGAGTCGACAGACCGATTAAAAAAACAATGTCGTTTTAAGCGAAAACAACAGTAATTACTTGTCATGTCGAAAATAGTATTATATAAAAAAAATTACGAAAAATCGTCTAGTAGAAAATTATTTATAGTTAAAAGTAATTTTTGCGGAAAAGTAGGGGGAAATTGCATTTTCCCTAGATATAAACACATTGAAAGTTGCGAAGACAGGGAACATACGTATCTCCTTTTTCGACACTTTGATGGCGGACTTTTTTTTATTATTATTTTTTTTACTAAAACCACAGTAGCAGTTGTTCTACTCGATGTGTATTTCAGCGGCGTAAATTATTTGACAGACAAAAATTTATAAAAATTATTTATTTTTATATAAAACACATATTAGACCATAATGCTGAAATAAACCCGAAAAAATTTAATTTTTATTATTTTTTCAAATAATAAAAATTAATTTTTATTATTTTTTCAAATAATAAAAATTTAATTTTTATTATTTTTTCAAATAAAAAAAATTAATTTTTATTATTTTTTCAAATAATAACAATCAATTTTTATTATTTTTTCAAATAAAAAAATTAATTTTTATTATTTTTTCAAATAATAAAAATTAATTTTTAAAAATTTTTTTTAATTTTTTCAAATAATAAAAATTAATTTTTATTATTTTTTCAAAAAATAAAAATTAATTTTTTTTCGGGTTTTATTTCAGCCTTAAGGTCTAATATGTGTTTTATATAAAAATAAATACTTTTTTAATAAATTTTTGTCTGTCAGATAATTTACGCCGCTGAAATACACATTTGCCGCCTTAGTTTTATTTTATTTATTTCTTGAAAGTAAGAAAAAGACAGAAAATAAACAATGTTACAAATGTGAGTTAACTTCCCCAATGGACACTGGCGCATGATTCTTCTGGTGTTTGTTGCAGGTTCATCTTCTTTTCAAGACAAGCCATTGGAATGGCGAGAAGTGCGGCCCCGCCCACGACCAACGTAAATATAGATTTACGTCGGTCGAGCCCCACCCCTCCGGCTACGTACATTAAAGCACGATCGTTTATGCGTAAATTGGCTCGTTTTTTTTTTTCCATTCGTGTGTGTGTGTGTGTGTTTTTGTGTGTGTGTGTAAAAATAATTCCTCCCATTTTTTTTGTATGCGTGTGTGTAAAAATATTCAGAATTTTCGATTGTTGTCCAGAAACAACCTAATTAAAACAAACAAAAAACCAAAAACAAACAAAAAACAAACAAAAAACAAAAACAAACAAAAAACAAACAAACAAACAAACAAACAAACAAAAGCAAATAAAAAACAGAAAAATCTTTATGACGTACATACTCGCCATAGATAAAAAAAAATGTCATATTGCAAAAAAATCATATAAATTCATTAAGTATTTTTACTTCCTTTCCACCTTAGTAATCATCATTAAAACGACCATCATTATAAATTTTTAAGCGCTGTTTTACAAAAACTAATATTTTTTTAAAACCTTATCATAGCATTTACTTTTTAATAATAATAAAAAATTGCCACAGCTTCTTTTTTAAATGTTTTAATCTAGGCACCGCCAAAAATGGCCGAAAAATCAAGTTGTTGTTGTTTTTTAAAACGAAATTACATTTATTAAAATCCATTATTTCTGAGTAACTTTTTTTTTCCAGAAAGATAAAACCCTGAATTTTATCATATAGAAAACAGAATAATGTAAAACTTTTTCTACTATTTTTAATTCAATTTTAAATGTTAAATTTTCCCAAAAAGTTAACAATTGACATTTTTTGTCTTGCACAAAAAAACGTACATAAATATTTTTTTAAAAAGGTTTTTGAAATAATTCATTTATTTATTTGTTGTCTAACTAAGATCTAGGATGATTTTCTATGAGAATATGCAAAAATATTATAATATAAGTACCTGGATTTCAAATAATTCCATTTATTCATATAGGCAACCAGTTACTTCGCGTCGATCTAGAGTCTAGATCGACACTGTTTACGTTTGCATTCGATAAAAAGCAAACTATGGAAGACCAAACAGGCCAAAAAAACTTATTTTTCAGTAACGAAAATTTCAATGTATTATTAACGCTGAGGCTGGCCAGTACCAGATGGGTGACCATTTGTATGAGTTTGGTTTTTAATGTGTATGTGTGTGGGGGCCAGGCTCCCCAAAATGGGGGAGGGGCAATTTAAAGCAGAATAAAAAAAAATTATTTCAGCGCGTTTGGTCCACCGTAGTCGAAAGGCGGCAAACGTTTTCAAACGGGATCGAAAAAATGATGCTATTTTTAACACAAAGGGCACAATATTTATCGAATTTTTTTTTGTATTGATTCTTCAAAGCATGCCCTGTTTAATAATGGTCATGCATTATTCGGCTCGCTAAAAAAAATTGTTAATTTATTTATCAAAGATTTTAAAATGGCTTTTTTCGTATAAATATAAAATTTTTTTTTTTTGTTTTGCTTAACTTAAATTAATTATTTTACTTAACATATTCACCGAATTTCACACTTCAAAACTCAAAAGCGGGATAATTAAACACAATCGAAGTTCTGATATTCAGACGTCAAAATAATGTATGCAAACAATTTTTTTTTTTTTTTTTTAAATCTATATTTCTGTCCCTTACAACAACACAATATGTTGTTGTTCAGTTTCAGATGATTATTTTAAGCATATTTGTACCACCTCAAAACAAGGGGGGGGTTGTAAGTAAAATAAAATATATATATAAATATCATTTATGAAAAATAAGTAGACTGTTATAAAGTTCATTCTTCTCTTAATAATCGCTGAAAATTTCGTATTGATCGGATAATTACCTGATTTTTGGTAGATTTTTAAAAAGACGATCCGTCAAAAAGTATTTACCTGCCCCCCCCCGCCAGTTTTGGCGGTGCCTATTTTAATCTAATATATAATATATATAATATCATTGGTTCGTTGGTTTTCTCTTAATAGTCGCGTACAGACTACATTTTGTATTCTTAATGTTATCAGCTTTGTTATATTAAAAAAAAAAAGATTCGTTGCAGCTGTTTTTTTTAAAATGTTTTGATTTAATAAAAAATATCGTAGGATCGAGCGTCCTAAATTATGAGATGAAAAAATGAACGTTGTCTCCCTCTGCACAGTAAACGATTGTAAAACAGTGCCAGTTTTAGGGGATGCTGAAAACGAATATCGCATTCAGGTTTGGCACAAACAAGTACTTTCCCAGATATTTGGCAATGCAATTCCTAATGTTATCACTGGTAGCTATTTTTGTACGCGCAGGCGCACGTATTTGTTTTAAATATAGAAAATCATTTATAATGCAATTAAATTTATATTTTTAAGTAAATTTAAAATTATTAAAAAAACAAACTTTCATTCACCCCAAAACAATTATTATACCATCGAGACTTACTGTGATTAGAGGATAACTTTAAAAGGGACAGCATAAATGCGGAGTTGTGCAACAAGATGTTTGTTCAGATTACATTTAAAGTTTTGCACGTTGGTACGGTCAGAAAAACATGGATCAGGGAGGAATTTAGAAGGAAAATAGTCTGAAGAAAAGAAGCTATTGTTACGGAAAGTCTTTCGGCATCTATATACTGAAGGGGTGGGATTTGGCTATTAGTCGGTTTAGCCGGGATATTTACGTTGAGGGGGTACAAGTTCAGCAAGTTTGTCGGAGCATATTCCGTGTAAAACCTGTATATGGATGTACTGTTGTATTGTCTGTCTGTAACAATTTATCTGTTTTTTTTTTTATCACTCACGCATGTTTGTTGCACTTTTACGAAGATGCTGCTAAATAAATATATTCCTTCTTGCTTGTTTCACTATCAAACACAAAGACAGTTTCATAACAATTTTTTCTTCTTTTTTTTAATTACTAGAAGATGTACCCGGCGTTGCCCGGTATTAAACTTAACGTTAAATGCATTAAAAAAAAAACAAACAAACAAACAAAAAATAAAAACGGAAAGAAACTGAAACATGTGCATGCGAGCAATACGTTTTTTTTTCTAAAAAGTTCATTTCTTGTAAGTAAAAAAAAAAAAGAAAAAAAAACACTTTAGCTGAGATCGAAACCAAAACCTAAAGACAGTGAGTCACGTACGATAACCTTTAGGCCAGCTTGACACGTTCCTCAAAAAATGTTTTCAAACTTACTTATTATTAGGGCTATGACAACAGAATATTCTTTTCATTGCTTTGACTCTCGAGTATATATCCGACACAGTTAGCCACAGTTAATCGACCGCGAACCACATCACTCTATATAAAAGCATATAAGATATCAACGGATACACACTCGAGAGTCAAAACAATGAAAAGAATAGGCTGTTGTCCTAGCCCAACTTATTAATAACATAAACAGATTGTTATGTTTCACGGCCGCGCATGCGCATTTGTAAAACAGTTGATAAATAAAAAAAAAAAAAAAAAACCCGATGACTTCTAAGTATAATTTTTCACCTTGGAGTCCTTAACAACACTTTTTCCAGATGAAAACTGATTAAAAAGTTTTCCACATGTCTGAATATTCTATATACCAAATGTCAAGTCTGTAGATCAAAAATTCGTTGAGTATATAGGTTTAGAAATGTTCTCTCTCACACACAATGACATTCTCACTTTTATAGATATACTAGCAGGCCGCCTGGCGTTGCCCGGTATTAAATGTAACGTTAAACTGCTTAAAAAAAGTGAAAAAAAAAAAAGACACTGAGACATGCATGCAAGTATTATGTTTTTCTAAACAGTTCACTTCTTGTAAGTTAAAAAAAAATACTTGAACTGAGATCGCACCCGAAACCTGAAGACAATGAGTCAAGTATGATAACCATTAGACCGGCTTGACACGATCTTCAAAAATGTTTTCAACCTACTTATTCATAACATAATATGAACGATTCGCGCATGTGCAGTCGTGAGACAGTTAGAAAACAGATAAAAATCCGACGCTTCCATGTAGCAATTCTTCCATTTTCACCCCTTAGGCAGCCCCTTTTCCGGATGAAAACTGATTAAAGTTTTACACATGTCTGAATAGCCTATATAACAAATTTCAAATCTGTAAATGAAAAATTTGTTGAGTGTATAGGTTGAGAAGTATCTTAACACTAAAGCATTCTCACTTTTATAGATATACTAGATAGATTATTTTGTCTGCAGTTGTCGTCGGACGTATTGAGCAAGGGTGAAAGGTGAGGTTGGGAGTGACAATCTAATGACGTAACGATCGTGCATTTCTCCCTTTGTGTTTTTTGTTTGTCGAATCTTTTGCTTTTATTGACAAATTCTTTCTTTGTTGCATTAGAGGTCAATATATGTGAACAAGTCCAACTTGGTATTTCCTTTGTTCTCTGCTAACCTGGAATTTGTATGTATGCACGATCTCCAAATTCCTTTATCCAACAGTAACATTATAGCAGTATGACACAGGTTGTTAGACAGTGCGAGCCTATTACGTTAAAGACTCGTTTGTTTTTGCGCTTTGTCCAAGAGGGTAAGACTAGTGGTTGGTGCACCAGCTACGACGTGGCAACAATGCAACATGCATTGGTAAGTGGTAGCTTTATAGTGGTATACCATACTAGCAGGTGTGAAAATCTTTCTAACCCAGTAGAGAGAGCCCATCTTATTTGCAGCCGATTTGGCAGCATTTTATGTATTTATTTCAGTTCATTACAATGTTATTCCAAGACTAAAAATATAAATTAAACCAATGATTCATTTTATTTAAAATGTAGTCGAAAATCAATAATAATAATAAAAACGATATTTTTTTTAATCATTACTATTGCAGACAGAAATTATTTTAAAGGAAATACCACTCTGTTCCAAAATCAACAGAAAACAGACCCGAATACTAAAAATCAGCATTTGAAAGGTTAGTGTTTAGTTGGTACATCTCGACATTTTGACAAAAAAATATTTTTGATGTTTGTTAAAATACAATCGACGAATCGATTAAAAACAAGTATGTCGTTTTAAGTAAAACCAACATTACGTACTTAATTGTCATGTCGAAAGTAGCAGTATATCCCCAAATTACGAAAATTCGTCGAATAGAACAACTGCTATTGTGTTTTTAGTAAAATAAAGTCTATCGTTAGACAACAAATATTGTAGCTATTTACAATGCCTCCCCACGAGACAGAGTTAGACACCAAGGTTGTTTTTTAACGCGGAGAAAAGGTACAAAAATAAAAAAAAATTGTCTCAGTCGTGAAGGAGAAGTTTTCTCCTCCACCGAAAGAGAACAATGAAATGGAAGTGCAGCATCTTAAGAACAGATACTGCACTTTGATCTTGGCCAAAAGGCCAAATTGTAGCCATGATCTAAAATATTCGTTGCGAGTTATGTTCCCTGTGTGTCCGTGTCTACTTTATAAAGTTTAAAGCAACTTTACCCAATTTTCCGTAAAAATAACTTTTAACTCGATGATTTTTCATAATTTTGGGATATATTATTATTTTCGACAATAGCAAAAAGTAACAAAAATGTGAACACTTCCAAATTCTTAGTTTCTGTCCAGTTCGACAAGACCATCCTCCCAGGAATTATCCCCTCTTTCGGGAGGAGAAACATTGAGGTGATTTTTCAGAACAGCCAACAAAAAAGAAAAGAAAAAAAAAAAAAAGAAAAGGTGAAAAAATAAATATACCCCAAATAAATGTTACCAAAGACAAACTAAATGACTCTTCTACTTACCTGGATAAGCGTTTTTTTTTTTCTAAATATATTTTAATAATAGGCACCGCCAAAAATGGCCGCAAAATCAAGTTGTTGTTGTTTTTTAAAACTAAATTACATTTATTAAAATCCATTATTTCTGAGTAACTTTTTTTTTTCCAGAAAGATAAAACCCTGAATTTTATCATATAGAAAACAGAATAATGTAAAACTTTTTCTACTATTTTTAATTAAATTTTAAATGTTAAATTTTCCCAAAAAGTTAACAATTGACATTTTTTGTCTTGCACAAAAAACGTACATAAATATTTAAAAAAAAAAGGTTTTTGAAATAATTAATTTATTTATTTATTGTCTAACTAAGATTTAGGATGATTTTCTAAGAGAATATGCAAAAATATTATAATATAAGTACCTGAATTTCAAATAATTCCACTTATTCATATAGCTAACCAGATTTCGCGTCGATTTCGCGACTCTGTTTACGTTTGCGTCCGATAAGGAGAAAACTATGGAAGACCAAACAGGCCAAAAAAAATTATTTTTCAGTGACGAAAATTTCAATGTATTATTAAGCTGAGGCTGGCCAGTACCAGATGGGTGACCATTTGTATGAGTTTGGTTTTTAATGTGTATGTGTGTGGGGGCCAGACTCCCCAAAATGGGGTGGGGGGCAATTTAAAGCAGAATAAAAAAAAATTATTTCAGCGCGTTTGGTCCACCGTAGTCGAAAGGCGGCAAACGTTTTCAAACGGGATCGAAAAAAATGATGCTATTTTTAACACAAAGGGCACAATATTTATCGAATTTTTTTTTTGTATCGATTATTCAAAGCATGCCCTGTTTAATAATGGTCATGCATTATTCGGCTCGCTAAAAAAAAATTATTAATTTATTTATCAAAAATTTTAAAATGGCTTTTTTCGTATAAATATTAAAAAAATTTTTTTTTTGTTTTGCTTAACTTAAATTAATTATTTTACTTAACATATTCACCGAATTTCACACTTCAAAACTCAAAAGCGGGATAATTAAACACAATCGAAGTTCTGATATTCAGACGTCAAAATAAGGTATGCAAACAAGTTTTTTTTTTTTTTTTTTTTTTAAAATCTATAATTCTGTCCCTTACAACAACACAATATGTTTTGTTCAGTTTCAGATGATTATTTTAAGCATATTTGTTCCCACTTCAAAACAAGGGGGGGTTTTGTAAGCAAAAAAAAAATATATATATAAATATCGTTTATGAAAAATAAGTACACTGTTATAAAGTTCATTCTTCTAATAATCGCTGAAAATTTCGTATTGATCGGATAATTACCTGATTTTTGGTAGATTTTTAAAAAGACGGTCCGTCAAAAAGTACTGACCTGCCCCCCAGTTTTGGCTGTGCCTAAATTATTTTAAAGTGTTTTTTTTTTTTTTTTTTTAAATAAAGGTAATGTAAAGTCTGTTGAGTTAGAACGAAAACAAAATGTAGGACTCAGCTAAGCCATAATCGTGCCTTGATAATCGCTAAAAAGTCAAAAATTAAACAAAATATTCGTAGTGTTTCGCACGGTTAGTGACATTGAATGTGTTTCTATCAATATATTATTTTTCGACTTTTGAGCGATTATCGAGGCTCGACTATGACTCGAATGAGACTATCATTTTGTTTTTCGTTCCAACTCGACAGAATTTACGCAATCTTTATTTAAAAAATAAATAAATAAATAAATAAATAAATAAAAAAAAAGAGAACACTTTAAAATGAGTTAAAAACAAACAAAAAATATTCCGGTAAAATTAGTTTATTTTGCCTTTGGGAACATTTATTTGTCGTATTTTTCACCCCTCCCCCGTTTTTTTTTGTTTTACTGGCTATTCTGGAAAATCATCAAGATTAGTTTATCACCGGTCGCGGCGCGCGGCGGTCGCCTGAGGTACCCTTACCGAAGAATGTAAACGGGTTCGATCACAGGAAAGTTTGCACCCGTCCAAAGTTCCTGTTTTTGGAGAAGCTGAATTTTAACCCCACGTAAAACAAACGGCATCTCTGTAGTGGGACGCGGATCCATAGCTTCGTTACAAACAATATTGTGGACTCTTCTCCCCCCGCCCCATCTCAAACAACAACAACAACAACAACAACAACAACAACAACAACAACAACAAAATTCCGCTATTTGGTTTCCCTCGAACGGCACAGATAATATTGGCCACATCTTCCCCCCCCCTCTTCGATATACGCCAACAATGATAACAAAATGTCGAAGGAGGTGTTAGGGTGGCTGATAACAAGAAAATCGATTAAACAAATTTCCGATGACACCACCCTTCCCATTATATGCCATTTCTTTCCCTCACCATGGATTTACTGCGCCATTCTTCCCCGTCTCGTCAGGTGCCCCCCTCCCCCCCCAAAAAAAACACCTGACCGAGAGGAAAAGGATGGTAATGGCGATGGCTCATAGTAAGAGAGACTTATATGGCTTGAGTTTGTTCTGCTCGCAGAACAGATCAACATCCACCACCACCACCACCACCACCACCACAACAACAACAACAACAACAACAACAACGATGCCAATCAAAAAAGAAAACAAAAACAAAAGCAAAAAATATACAAAAAACGCATTTGTGTTTTTTTTTTATTCATAATAAGAAAGAATTGCATTTATTTAGAATCCACCCTATTTTCAAACAAAACTACAGAAAAATCTAAAAAAAAAAAACAAAAACAAAAACACAACTGATGTCATATTCCAAAAATTATATAAACTGATTAAGTATTTTTTTTTTTACTTATAAACTCAAATTTTATACCGAAATGAGACATTATGTTATTTGAAGTGATAGTTATTGGAACTTGGTTCGTACGATAGAGCGAGCGTGATAGCAACTTTATTCAGGAGAGCGCGCTAAGCCAGTAAAGGTTACATTCGATCCTAAGCAATCCGAGGCAAATAGTATCTGTTGTACCATAGCTTTTTTTAGCGCCATGTCTAATAAATAAGGAGGAAATAACTCAATTCGAACTACCTAGATAAAAATCAGCCTTGTAATGGCTACAATTTCCTAGTAAAAATCATTAAAAATTCTAAAAACAAAAAAACAAAAAAAAAAACTATTTGATCAGTTTACGTGATTTTTTGGAATATAATATCTCTGCTCCTTGATTGGTACGGACATTATAAAGATTTTTCTGTGATGTAGTTAAAAAAAAAACAAAAACAAAAAAAAACAACAGGTTAAATTGTAAATGAGCATTATATAATTTTGAAAACTAGACGAAGCAATATAATGCCCACCCCCGGTGCTATAAAATGTAGGTTTTTTGAGAATTTAAGAATCAATAGTTGAAAGACCAGACGAGTACAACATTGATTTTAATAAACATTTTTATTTATTAAAATAAAATTGATTTTTAAAAAAATTTTTGAATAATAAAATATTCTTCTCTCATGTCATGGTGGAGATAACACTCGGGATGTCCTCACAGGTTGGAAGTTGAGGTTGAATGATGTTTAAATGTCCAGTAACAGTGTTAACGTTTGGTCGAACGCATGGGTCAATGATAATAGGAAATCCACCGTTCGAAAAGCACTCGATATGGAACATTTAAGATTTACCGGTTATTAAAATCAATTTAGCACTTATCTGGCCTTTCAACCGTTAAATCTTAAATTCTTTATACCGAGTGCTTTTCAAACAGTAGATTCCTTAGTAGACTTTTTAAGAATTAAAACAAAAGAGTAATTTTCAACATTCGTGAGCACGGAAGAACACGAGAAAAAATCTGCTCAAGCATTAAAAGTAGTTTTCTTTTTTTTTTTTTTTTTTTTACATTTTCACCCCAAACAAGGCAAATTGCCACTTTGGTGTAGGGGGCTACTATCAAGGGCAACAACTACTGGGGTACTATGTAGGGATTTGGGCAGCAAGGTGTCGGTTCACGTTAAACTTGAACTTCTGCACGTCAGTACTATTGGGGAAGCAGGGACCTGGAATGGAATTCCAGAGTCTTGCGGTTCTGGGGAAGAAACTATTGGAGTAAAAAGATCTTTTACATCTAGGGATCTCTACAGTGTGGGGGTGGGATCTAGTAGCCTGTCGGGTTTGTCGAGGGTGCTCGCGTCGTGGGGGCACAAGTGATTGCAGTTCGTCAGAGCATTCACCACTAAAATACTTGTAGAAAAGGCAGAGGGATGCAACATTTCATCGATGGGACAGAGGCTGAAGCTTAGATGCCAGTTCAGGGCCTATCAGGTTTGCGACTCTCTTTTGAACCCTGTCAAGGAGCGAGAGACTAGTAGCAGATGCACCAGCCCAGATGTGGCAGCAATACTCCATACATGGGCGAATGGTGGCCTTATAGAGGTACAGGATACTTTCGGGTGTTAGTAGTTTTCTAGCACGGTAGAGAGAGCCTACCTTTCTTGCAGCGGCCCTGGCAATGCCTTCAATGTAATTGTTCCAACTCATGTTTCCTGTGAACGTTAGGCCAAGGAGTTTGAAAGATGGACTCTCAGATAAAGAGTCGTTGGCCATTGCTATAGGTGGTAGAGAGGGTTTCTTGTAATTATTGAATGAAACTAGTTTAGTCTTGGCAGCATTGAACGCGACCAACCACTTTTGTCCCCATTCCACTACTTTACTAGTTTTCTGTTGCTGCTTTCGTTATGGTTCTAAATGAAGAAATATGTCTATTAAAAATCCATTAAGTATGATGCAGATGCATTTAAAAATTGAGAAACGTACACTCGAAAAGTGTACGTGAAAAGCCTATATGGAAAACAATATGGCCACTGAATTTGACCTGATGTCGTATTTATGTAAAAATGTAACTAAAATATTAACTCGAAACGATTCCTCATTTAACGATATTCATTAATCATATTTAACGAAAACAAATTACTTTTAATGCACAAATATTTTTATCACGTTCTTCCATGGCCGCTATCTTTATAAATTAAATACTTTTTTTACTCACACTCATCCTTAACAAGTTATATCACCACTTGGCCGTAAGGGGTTACTATTTAGAACTATGCCTAGGAAAGATTAACAAGATATTTGTTTACGTTACATTTAAACTTCCCCCATATCAGTACAGCCAGGGAAGCAGGTAGCAGGAAGGGAACTCCAAAGTCTAGCTGTTAGAGGGAAGACATTATTAGAGTAGAAAGCTTTCTGGCATTTAAGGATCCCAGCAGTGAAAGTGTGAGATTTTATTGCTAAACGGGTTTGTCGAGAATATGTATGCTGAGGAGGCACAAGTGAAACAAATTCATCAGAACACATTCCATCAAAATATTTATAAAACAGGCACAGAGATGCAACATTGCGGCGATGGGACAGAGGTTGGAGCTTAGTTGACAAATTGGGATCTATTAGATTGAAGACTCTTTTTTGGACCCTACCCAAGAGGGAGAGACTAATGGTAGATGCACCAGTCCAGATGTGGCAACAATACTCCATGCATGGGCGGATAGTGGCCTTGTAGAGGTACATGATACTCTCAGGTGTGAGTAGTCTTCTAGCATGATAGAGGGAACCCATTTTTTTTGCAGCAGCCTTCGCAATGTCCTCAATGTATTTGTTCCAGTTCGTATTATCCGTGGATGTTAAGCTAAGGAGTTTGAAGGAAGAATTCTCAGGTAGGGTGTTATTTGTCATTGATGTTGGTGGTTGGAGAGGCATCTTCTAATTGTTAAAGGAGAGCAGCTTACTAGTATTAAATGTTACCATCCATTTACGGCCCCATTCCACTAAATGTACTTCTGCAATTTATTGACCGTGCTATATATATATATATATATATATATATATATATATATATATATATATTCAAATTAAATTAATTTTTTAGAGTATCTTTTGTTTATGAAATTGTTAGATGAAAGTACATAAAGCTCTCTCTTCATGTTACGAATGGTTCAAAGAAACGTTATTATTTCAGTACGGTCAGTAAATCTTACACAAGTACCAAAATAGCTACTTGTGTATTACTATCACGGAATTTTTTTTTTGTTTTCATATTAAAGATCGCAAAGCAAGAGGAGACAATTCCATTTTAGAAATTTCTGAAAAGAATGAAAATTGAATTGTCTCCTTGCGGATTCCAGAGTTCAATAAAAAATATTCCCACAACTAGTTCACAACTTCATCCTTATCACAGACTATTTGACCAATATAGGCATCAAGACAGTTCCGCCCTCTCCTTATAGTCCAAACCTTGCCCCCTGTGACTTTTGGTTATTCTCTAAGCTCAATGAAAACCTTAAAGGCTGTCGTTATGAGACAACTGAGGAGATAAAAGAGGCTGTGACGAAGATCATTGACATGCTCACACGGGAGGACTTCCATGAGGTCTTCCAGAATTTGGTGGAACGGTACGACAACTGCATTGCAGTCGGAGAAGATTACTTCGAATGGGTTGGTTGGTTGTTTTTATTTTACGGCATATCAACCTTTTTCAGGTTATTTAATGCCGGATCCAAAGATTTTGAAGAAAATTTTTTTAATAGAATATATTTGTTGTTTTCAAGTCGATTTCTATTAAACCCATAGTTGGGACCCTAATAGGTACTACCACTCCGGGTCAGAGTGGACCTGGGAGCAATGGCAATTAAAGGGTGGCTCCACACTCCCCAAAGCCCGCAAGCTTGGGCCTTACCACTGGATATAGTTTAAGGTCATATCCAGGACACTTCGAATGGGACTAGAGTTTCATGTGTGTACTATCAATAAAAGTATCTATACGGAAAAGTCTGGAAATTTATTGAAGACACTTCGTAATTAGAAATGTAATATTATTTTGCCGTTTTTTGTACTGAGATACTTAACTGGAAATTCCACGGTGCCTATGGCGACTGAATCGCGAAGTGATTCATACGAACGCTAAAATGCGAATGGTTATAATTGCTTACATCCTATCTTTCTCTGTTTCTTCGGAATTTGCTTTCTTTGTCACCCACTCAAAGCTAATAAGGTTTGATATGAACGTGTGAACTCAAAAATATTTTGAAAAAATGGAAATCTTTCAAACCCCTAAAAGTGACACGTACGTGCAAAGGTAATAAGTAGACTATGACAACAGCATATTCTTTTCCTTGTTTTGACGCTCAGGTATATATCCATTTATATATGCTTTTATGTAGAGTGATGTGATGCTTGGTTGATTAATTGTGTCTGTGTCGCATATATTCTCGAGAGTCAAAACAATGAAAAGCATATGCTGTTGTCATAGGCCTAGTAATAAGTCGGTGCAAAGTTGGAAACCCTTATAAAGCAAGGAGACAAACAGTCAAAACTAAAGAGATCCCTCAACAACAAAAGGAACCCAAGAAAGTCTACTCAACACTCAACCTCGATCGGGCTGACAAGTCGAAAGAAGTCAATAACTTAGGTATTCAGCTTTATCACTTGCGTACATCTATACACGCACTACAAGAATAAAGGTAAACGCACACACATACGCAATGCCATGCTGCCCAATACACTATAAACGAATCTAGGTCATTAATGTCTTGGTTATTAATGCCCCGAACATAAGTGTTCTGCGTCTTAAGTGTCCTAGGTCTTTAGTGTAACTTTTTATTTGTGTACCGGTAACATAAAAGGAGAATACCCACAAGAATTCACGAAAATTCGAAGGTCTCTAGCGCTTTCGGCTTATTCTTAAATAATCGAATTAAGGTCAAATAAATTCTTAAATCATCGAAATAGGGTGAAATAAATTTGATCTTATTAGAATATATGGAGTAAATTAAAGCATACCACAATGCATTACAGAGTTCATTATCATGCACGCATCCAAACATGAAAAAGGAAGATACTTTTTCACTGACAAAATGCTGCAGTATGAAGTTGGACATCTTTGCAAACATGGAAAAAAGTATAAGGTTGTAAACAGAAGATTAAAAAGAATAGTTTCTCGATATAACCCCGAAAAAAAAATCGGACTTTTTGCAATGAATTGCTCGTAATTTGAAATATTAAATATCCGTTGTTATTTAGTAATGTAATCTTACATGTAACCCTAGCAGATACTTTTTTTCATTTTGACGTTAATATAACCTATATAACCCATATTTAATATTTTGACGTTAATATAGTCTATATAACCCATATTTAATATTTTGACGTTAATATAGTCTATATAACCCATATTTAATATTTTGACGTTAATATAACCTATATAACCTATATTTAATATTTTGACGTTAATATAACCTATATAACCCATATTTAATATTTTGACGTTAATATAGTCTATACAACCCATATTTGATATTTTGACGTTAATATAGTCTGTATAACCTATATTTAATATTTTGACGTTAGTATAACCTATATAACCCATATTTAATATTTTGACGTTAATATAGTCTATATAACCCATATTTAATATTTTGACGTTAATATAGTCTATATAACCTATATTAAACATTTTGACGTTAATATAACCTATATAACCCATATTTAACATTTTGACGTTAATATAGTCTATATAATCTATATTTAACATTTTGACGTTAATATATTCTATATAACCCATATTTAATATTTTGACGTTAATATAGTCTATATAACCTATATTTAACATTTTGACGTTAATATATTCTATATAACCCATATTTAATATTTTGACGTTAATATAGTCTATATAATCTATATTTAACATTTTGACGTTAATATAGTCTATATAATCCATATTTAATATTTGTACGTTAATATAGTCTATATAACCTATATTTAACATTTTGACGTTAATATAGTCTATATAACCCATATTTAATATTTTGACGTTAATAATATATATAATCTATATTTAACATTTTGACGTTAATATAACCTATATAACCCATATTTAATATTTTGACGTTAATATAGTCTATATAATCTATATGTAACATTTTGACGGTAATATAACCTATATAACCCATATTTAATATTTTGACGTTAATATACTCTATATAACCTATATTTAACATTTTTACGTTAATATAGTCTATATAATCTATATTTAACATTTTGACGTTAATATAGTCTATATAACCCATATTTAATATTTTGACGTTAATATAGTCTATATAACCTATATTTAACATTTTGACGTTAATATAGTCTATATAACCCATATTTAATATTTTGACGTTATTATATTCTATATAACCCATATTTAATATTTCAACGTTAATATAGTCTATATAACCCATATTTAATATTTTGACGTTAATATAACCTATATAACCTATATTGAATATAACTTGCATAATTTTTTTATCCTTAGCAAAAAAAAAAAAAAAAAAAAAAAAAAAAATGGTGGTTGGTACGAACTTTTTTATTTCAGGCTGGGGTGTCACTGTTCTGTCCTAAGGTCGGGTGAAAACCAACAAAATAATCCTTACTGGTACGCAAATAAAAAGGTACACTAAATACCTAGGACACTTAAGACCTAGGACACTTAAGACCTAGGACATTTATGACCGGGACACTAATAACTAGGATACTAACGACCGGTCACCCTATGAACATATTGACGTGTAACTAGTATTCGCTCAACTTCTTTACAAAAACACATGCTGTACTACTAACATTTACTAACCTGAAAATGACATTTATATTATTATTTCTTATATATAAGTGTTTTTTTTTAAATATAAACTTTCGTGTTTATCCAATTTCATTCATAAAAAACTCTGCTTATGTTTTAAGTAGCACTTACTACATGGTGACCCTTTCTATTATTTTAATGTTTCATTTTATTATACATGCATGTTTCAGATATATATGCTCTTCTTGTTCTTTCTTCACTACAACATAACCTTTATAGACAAATCGTATTAAATGTCGGCGTGGTTTCTGGCTATCCACAAAGACGCTCCAAGATGGCTTATACCAAAGTCACGGACCACGCCACATGCCCTCTACAATTACTTGTAGAATTTACTGTTAACAATAATAGATGTAGTATTTTTTTGCCGATGATACTTAGCTCCTAACTTTCAAATAAAATTAAAATCGGCCCTTAAATAATTGATCTTAATTAGTGGGACCCGTGGAAAATCCAGGGTGTTTCTACATTAATATGCATAATTTACTATTAACAATAATATTCCTTTTGAAAAATAAATGTCTGCCAGGTTTAATACTATAAAGTATGACCCCTTCTTTTTTCTTCTATAAAAATAATCGTCATTGTCAGTTAAACATCCTTTAAATGTAACGTAGTCGTTATTTTTCTTCAACGGTATCATTACATGTTTACACCCGTACCCAACACGCTGTATCTAAGACAGTGGCAAAGAAACAAACAAAAAGGAAGAACTTCGACTCTGTCTTTTTTTCCAGTTTTAACAAAAGGCATTTATTACCGTTACTTTCCAAGATGATCCCTGCATTTTATTTTTTTACAGGTCATTCCGTTTGCCATGAGGTTAACAAAACTCGACAGGCCTTTTCCAGTCCCTCAAGGGACCATACGTTCACCTCAACCGACAAGCGTTTTTCCATTTTCCGGTCCTCCCACGAGGTGTATTTTTCTCTCTCTTTTTCTTTCTTTTCTCTTTCTCCACTGTGACGTCACTCCACACACTGGCTCGGTAATTTACATACGTGTCATACGGCTGCTGCCGCCAGCGCTAGAGGCTCTGTTACATAAATGAATAAAACGAAGATGTTTCAGGAGGATGATGTAGTTTCCTTGAAGCATTGTGCATAGTATGAAGGTAGCTGTGTTTGAAGGCTATTGCAATGCGTGCGAACACCGTGGACACGAGCCAATAAAGTGGTGTATCTAGCTCCTACTTCCTGCTACCGGCATAACATGGAAGCCCGTCCGAATACTTGTACACACTTCTTGTTCTATTTTTTCCTCATTTGACAAAGAGCTATCGTCTCGAAAATTTGAGAAATTCACGACGTATCTTGTACGACACATTACGTTGGTAAATAAATATTTTATCATTATAAACGATTGGAATTCCTTCAAAGTTGCCATTATTTGTTACTTCATTGTCAACGGTGTTCACACACGAAACTGTATCATCATAGCCTTCAAAAACCTCCTTTCGTAATGTTTCTTCTTTTTTTAAAACATTAATTAGTTTCTGCCTCCTTACCCCCCACCCACTAATAATTGTCACACAAATATTCTTTAAATCAATAAATCAAATCTCATCAGCGATATGAAATTAATCACCAATCACCTGACGACTACATTAAAAAATGTGTGTAAAAGGTAATAACGTACGTACTTCTATAAGACCACCATTCGCCCATGTATGGAGTATTGTTGTCACATTTGGGCTGGTGCATCTACTACTTGTCTCTCACTTCTGGACAGAGTTCAAAAGAGAGTCGACCTGATAGGTCCTGAACTGTCATCTAGGCTTCAGCCTCTGTCTCATCGACGAAATGTTGCATCCCTCTGCCTGTTCTACAAGTACTTTAATGGCGAATGCTCTGACGAACTACAAGCACTTGTACCCACTCGACGTAACTACCCCCGACAAACCCGACAAGCAGCTAAATCCCCCACATACACAGTAGAGATCCCTAGGCGTAAGAAAGCCTTCTACTCCAATAGTTTCTTCCCCAGAACTGCTAGACTTTGGAATTCCCTTCCGGGATTCTGCTTTCCCAACTGTACTGACATGCAGAAGTTCAAGTGTAATGTGAACAGACATTTTTCTAATCATCTCCCTTCATAATGCCCCTGCAACTTATGTCCCGATAGTAGCCCCCATCTTCAAAGTGGCACTTTGTCTTGTTTGGGGTTAAAATTGAATGAACCCCCCCCCAAAAAAAAACAAAACAAAAACAAAACAAAAACAATTACGAAATGTCGTAGCATATTATAATTATTATTATATAAATTGTTTTATAAGTTGTTTTAACTAAAAAAAGTCCGCAAGATTACCAGTTTTTGTTAAGTACTCATGCAGTATAAGGATCATGTTATTGTTGGGATCGTCCGGGCGGTTTACAGAAAATAGCGGAAGGTGCTGAGCGAAAGTTTCGTGATATTTATTTTTCGCGCAAATGCTGATCAATTAAAAAATACTACTATTTGTCAGTGCGAAGATAATTCAATAGAAAATTAATTGAAAAATAAAAACAATATTCGTTAAAAAAAAAAAAACGTAAAAAAAATTAAAATTCAAACGAAAAAAATATTAATTGTAAGGAAATTACATGAATAAATATTTGTTTTTTGAACAACAAACAAAAAATTGTTTTTTTTATTGTCATTTATATGATTTGATAAACATTTCGATGTATTTTAATGACAAAACAATGATTACAAACAAATGCTTTCTCAATTATTATGATTTTTTTTATTAGAATTAAGGCGCTCCTCAGCATTTGGGCACCTTCCGGCGTTGCAGTAAACAGCCCGGACGATTCCGACGATAGTACGGCCGTACGGCCCTTCCTTCATTGAAAGAAACGATTAACGTTGGCGATTTTATAGCCGTATATGAGAAAGAATGAGACCCTTTTAATTGTTCGTTGTTTGATAATAAAAATGTTTTCGAAAGTCCCACGGAATTTGGGAAACGTCGGTTGCGTCTCGTGCAGAACTTTGAGGATTTCTAACATCTTTTCTAAATAAGAGGGAAAAAGACGCAGATCTTTGGCAAAGGCGACGGCAAAACGGCGGTTTTTTTTTTTATCACGGAATTCAATTTACCCCCCTCTCTTTCTTTTTCTCTCTCTTTCATTTTCTCTCTTTCTTTTTTTCTCTCTCTTTATCCTTTCCTCAGTCTCTCTTTTTCTCTCGCGTGATTTAAAGCATGTGAGTGTGGGGGAGCGTATGTACCTATGCATGTATTGTATCTGTGCGTGTCAAGTAATATATGTGTATGTGCACGTGTGTCTGGAGTATACTTATATATGTATCTGAACGTGTGTGTACGTATGTATCCATATATGTAGATACTTATGTCTATGTGGCGATGTATGTATACATGTATGTATGTATCTGTGCGTATGTATGCATGTATGTATGTATGTATGTATTATTTGTGCGTGAGTGTATGGCAGGGAAGGTTAACATAGTCTCTACCTGTGTGCACATGTTTATAAGTTTATGTGTGTACGTATATACTATTATGTGCATGTGTGTACGTATATACTATTATGCGTATGTGTGTACGTATATACTATTATGTGTATGTGTGTACGTATATACTATTATGTGTATGTGTGTACGTATATACTATTATGTGTATGTGTGTACACTATTATGTGTATGTGTGTACGTATATACTATTATGTGTATGTGTGTACGTATATACTATTATGTGTATGTGTGTACGTATATACTATTATGTGCATGTGTGTACGTATATACTATTATGTGCATATGTGTATGTGTGTACGTATATACTATTATGTGTATGTGTGTACGTATATACTATTATGTGTATGTGTGTACGTATATACTATTATGTGCATGTGTGTACGTATATACTATTATGTGTATGTGTGTACATGTCCGTGTTAACTCTACTTTTAATGGTTGCGTAAAGATGCTCTATTTATACTTTTTGACTGATCATACCAGAAATAGCAATGAAAGTATAAATAGTGTTAGTAGTATTAGCACTAATAGTATTCGTAAGAGTAGTAGTAGTAGTAGTAGTAGTAGTAGTAGTAAACTGTTGTAATTTCTACGTTTTTGGTGTTTTAAAATGCGCTTGAATGGTCAAGGAGGATGGAAAAGTCAAGGTAGGAGAGCATCAATTAATGGGAAGGGTGCAGAGGTACTGAGACCTTGGGGGAACTTATTGCTACTTCAGTTCTAGAAAATGCCAGCGACCGTTGTCAGTAACGGTTGGTAAACGGCTGATGCGATAATGCTTATGTTAGAAATGCACTGCTGTCTTTTGCACATTTGAAAAGTATTGTTCTAAACAGCATTTTCACACACACACACACACACACACACACATACACACACATATAGCCTGACGAGTCCTTATGAGGATTGAACACGGAAAATTCTGTGTAGCTTAATTGCTATGTACATCTTCATAACTTACTACCTAGCTGTGCCTGTGCACACATATTTAGAACTATTGAAGTAAATGCTGAAAATTAACACAACATATTATATCTCTGTGTAAAATTTCTATGGATACATGGAATAATAATAATAATAATAATAATAATAATGATAATAATAATAATAATAATAATAATAATAATAATAATACACACATATGCGTGTGTGTATGTGCGTGTGCTTTCGTGTGCAAGTACTGAATTTTTCTGCTTTCCATGCATTTCATTATTAATGGTTTTAATATATTTGAGCAAATCTCTCTCTCTCTATCTATCTATCTCTCTCTCTCTCTATCTATCTTTCCCCCCTCCCTCCCTCCCTCCCTCCCTCTCTCTCTCTCTCTCTCTCTCTCTCTCTCTCTCTCTCTCTATATATATATATATATATATATATATATATATATATATATATATATATATACTAGCGTTTCAGCCCGGCGTTGCCCGGGTGTTTGGAGGCGTATGCTGAGCAAAAAAAAAAAAAAAAAAAATGAAGGTTAATTTTTTAAACTTTGACTCCTATTATGACCCCTTAAAATTTATTGTTTTGAGCTCAAACCAAGTTATTAAGTAAGATCCATGTCCAAGAAACCTATATCTAAAATTTTAAGTGTGTAGACCCAAAACTGTCGGAGGAGTTTGGTAGAGTTCTCAAAGGTGAAATCGTTGAACTTTGACCCCTTTTTTGGCCGAAACCCGATCACATCGATTTTCCCAAATCTCAATACCCTGTATATCAAATTTCGAGTCTGTAGACTAAAAATTGACAGAGTTATTGCGTAGGGAAATGTACGCAGATAGACAGACACACAGACACGTTCACTTTTATAGATATACTAGCATGGGTGCCCGGCGTTGCCCGGGTATTTGGAGATGTATGTTGAGCAAAAAAAAAAAAAAAAAAAAAGTGGTTATTTTTAAAAAAACTTTTACCCCTATTATGACCCCTTAATATTTATTGTTTTGGGCTCAAATCAAGTTATTAAGTTAGATCCATATCCAAGGAACCAATATCTAAAATGTCAGGTGTTTAGATCCAAAATTGGCGGAGGAGTGTGGTAGAGTTCTCAAAAGACAAATCGTTGAACTTTGACCCCTTAACAGCGAAATTTCTGGCCGAAACCCAATCACATCGATTTTCCCAAATCTCAATACCCTGTATATCAAATTTCGAGTCTGTAGACTAAAATTGACAGAGTTATTGTGTAGGGAAATGTACACACACACAGACAGACAGACAGACAGACACGTTCACTTATATATATATATATATATATATATATATATATATATATATATATGAACAAGTAGTTAATAAAACATGTTAAAAAACACTTTGAAAAAAAGAGTTAAAAAACATATTTAATTTTAAAAAGGAAACACTAAATAAGTGGATAGTCCTTAATCCGCGGAGTTTCGAAGAAATACTTTCCTTCTCATCAGAGGGTAGGATTTAGCAAAATGCGGGATCGGAGTTTGCTTGCAAAAGTATTTAATGAAACTACAAGTCATAGATCTTACTTGATAAAAAAAAGTGAAACATAGAGAATAGGGTGAATAAAAAAGTGATTTCACGTGAATGGATAGTCTGATGAAGGATAAAATATCCAATGACGGTAAAATCCAAAAATTCAGAATCCAAGAAAGATAGTTAAATTTCCATTCGCACGAGTAAAATCCAAAGGAATCGCGTATATGGAAGATGATCCAAAGTAATCCAAAAGGAAGAAATCCGTGGAATAATTCACAAATAGGTACAAGGAAAAGGGAATGAATTCCAATAATATTATTAAAAGAAATATAAAATGTGCGTAAAAAAAAAGGAATGGAAGAAATTTAAACTCGACTGTCGAGGCAAGGCTAAATTAAGAAATATATATATATATATATATATATATATATATATGTGTGTGTGTGTGTGTGTGTGTGTGTGTGTGTGTAACAGGTTTCCCAGGTTTCAGCTAATGGGAAATAAGGGAAGTTAAGATAGGGAGAAATTGTTATTTTATGTAATGGGAAATGGAAAGTTAATGGTGTGTATATGAGTTTTTGATCCAATTACGAAGGGTGCAATGTCAGTTTTGTAATAATGTGTGTACTTTTTCCCGGTGATGACTGGATGAGGTGAGAGGACATGAAAATTAGAGGGGAAAATACGAACCACTTCCTCTAAAGATGTTGGCGATAGTGGTGATGTTTCTCATAGAATGTAATGTAAGATTTTATTATAACGAATAAATGTCTCTAAAACGTCATTTTAAACTTATATAAAATGGTGGATAATAGTTTAGACACAATAAATTTGTATGTAGCATTTGTTATTGAAAACCTACAGGAATTTATTCCAGGGGGGAATTTCTGCAACCATTTTATTATATAGTAGATAAAGCTAATTTGCTATTGATTATTATATTGTATTCCAATTGTAGTAGTAATTTCAAAAGTAAAAAAAAATATGACTTGGGTGCAAGTAATGACTTACATATGCAAAGTTCCATGTTTTTTCAAGTTTGACCCCTTTAGCAGATATTTTTACCGATTCAGTTATGTGCAACAAATTTGATTTAGTTTTAAAACTATTTAATTTACTCACATAAAATTAATATACGAAAGTATAAATTTATGCGTAAACTTTAAGTATTTACTTCAAACGTGCTCACTACGTAGGTAGAGCTAGTAAGTTATGAAATATATATAGCGATTAAGCTACACTGAATATTCCGCGTTTCATTCACTCTAGGACTCTTCATGCTTATGCGCGAATATTGTGGTTGTTTGTTGTTTTTATATACGCATCTTCTATTGAGATTTTAGTTAGCCAATCAGCTTTCTAGTATCCACCGCGCCCTTCCTATCAGCCAATGAGCATGCACTTATCGGACAAAGGCCTATTTGACCTCTGGTTGACCTTTTCCTTTGTGTGTGCTCTATTTAGCCTGGATATCTAGTTCCTTGATCTGTTTTAAATCTAGGTGGGCATCGAAGAAAATAGACGTGTAAAGTCGCGGATGAGAATGGGCCGGCTGTGACTAGAATGCGGTCGGAGAAAAGAAGAAAAGTGTACACCAGGCGAGATGAGCGATGGCGAGAGACTTTTAAGTGGTGACAGGAAAGTGACGGGAATAAAAACTTTTGTTAAAAAAGAAAAGAATGCTACGCAAGATTTTTATTTATTTCCAGTTTTATTTTTATGAATTACTAAAGTAAAGTGTAACGCCACGTAATTGCAAATTTGGAGAAATCGTATTCAGCAGATTGCCATAATTTGCATGATTAATTTTTCTATTATTTGAATTAATTAAAGTCTGCGCTAAATTTGGCATAGTTGAAAGAGATGTTTTTATTGTTTATAGTTATGTTTATGTGTTGGTGTTTTAAAGAATTTTCTAAAATTAAAAAAAAAAATCTTTAGGAATGTTTACTTTAAAATTATTATTGCAAGGGGGGGGGGTTAAACCATAAGATCCTTTTTTCTAGTTTCCTAGATTCGCAAGTTTCCTTAACGTTTATCATATCAGTTGCTAGTTAATTTAAAAATGTTTATTGTTACTGTTTCAAGAGTCGCTAATCATGCTTTTAAGATTTGTTCTATTAATAGTTATATTGTGTGTGACAATGCGCATGCGGTTCTTAGGATTATTGGAAATGCATTGAAAGTAGGAGCAACCCGAGAATGAGGGCATTGTTATAGAAGTGAGAATTTTGTTCAAAAATAGATTTGTTAACTGAGATTTAAGATATGCTATATGTTATGATGGATTTATGCTGTTTTTCCAGTCCATTTTATTATATATTTCTTTATTTTACTCCCACTTTGTTTTCTTCTCTATTTCCCGTTGTATACACCGCCCCCTACCAACACTCCTTATTTTTCATCCCCACCCCTTTAAGAGTCCCCATTAATTCATTTAATATTTTTGAAGTTTTCATTTCTAATCTAAATGTTCTCAAGCCGGTTTAATCTTTGTATACCCATAAAATGTTATAATACCGATTTTCTCTTCTGATGAGAAGCATTTAGCTTTGAAATGCAAAACAACGATATAATATATATAACACTATAGCTACATTCCAAATTCCAAATATTTATTTTTCTTATCAAATTCTTTCAGCATTTCAAAATTTCGGCACAATTTTTTAAAATCTGTTTCTTTATGCAGAAACATAGTCGGATTTTGCCGCGGTTTGCTTGATCTGAGTTAGTTGATAGACTTTCTGATAGCAGAGAGTCCTTAACTTTAAGAACTTTCTTCTTTTAAAGGGACTAATAATTATAAATAATCATTTTTTGTATCAGTGTAGAAAGTGACGCTACTATACTATTTGTATTTAGCATTTATAAATGTTAAATTCCCGGTTGATGGTTTCCTAGCAAATGGGGTCAAAGGTGGCTTTGTTGCTGGGATCAAATAGCAAGCGTCACTTCCTGCACTAATGATTGCGGAAGCATGACACACTAGTGTTTTTAGGTATAAACATTATATAGTAGTTCTTCTTGAAAACCCACAAAGATTTAACAAGACGAAACGGATCCCCACAGCGATATAATCCAGTTGACACAATAAATGCACATTAAAACTGAATTCCCACAACCTTTCTGAACACACACACACACACACACACACACACACACACACACACACACACACACACACACACACACACACACACACACACACACACACACACACAGACTTATTCCGGTATAACCCCCCTCCTCCACCGGATGATTGCTCATATTTTTCCTTTTCCTTCTTTCTGAAGATGAGGTTTATCTCGAAAATTTGATAACTTTACACCACATAACCATCCCGGTTCAACACATTATGTTGGCAAATAAATATTTTATAATTGAAAATTATTGAAATCTTTCAATATTGTCGTTATTCTGTTGACCTTCACTCGAACCGGACTGTGTTTTTCTATAACACTGCATTCTTATAACCTTCACACTTGCACACATACAAACACACACACAGACAAACACACACAGCTACCAAAACACACACAAACACACACATATCTATGTATATAAGAAGTAAACAGCGCATTTACTTTGCTTTCAATTTCGACACAAAAGCAACCATTGACAAACTTCAGCATAGTTCCGGGAAAGGTTTTGTTGCTAGATGGAACCCCGAAGTTCATCGACTATGTAAGCTTCCAATTTCCAGCCTAATCCTCGCTTTTAACATCATGCGAAGCCTCGTGATATTTTGTTTCACAATTGAGATACTATGAAAAAGAAACTATTTCTTTGTTTTTCTACGGAAAGAGGTGGAGATTGGAGCTTCGTCGGACACTTACCATGAACATAATAATTGAGTAGAGAGAGACTAGCAACATTTCGTCTGTGCTAAAGAAGTTGTGAGGAGAACGAGATTTTATCCCCCCTTCCACTGAATACGTGGTGTCTATAGATATTGCCGGCATAGGCGTACGATTAGCATAAAAGTTTGCTCTTTCTTTCTTTCTTCCCCTTCTCTCTTTCTCTTTCTTTCTCTCTCTCTTTTCTCGGTCTTTCTTGTCTTCTTTATTACTTTCTCTTTCAATCTCTCTCTTTTTCCACTCTCTCTTTTCCTCTTTCTTTCTCTTTCTCACCCTCCTTCTTTCTCTCTGCCTTTTTCCCTGTCTCTTTCTCTCGCTTTCTCTTTCTCCTTTTGCCCTTCTCTTTTTCTTTTTATTTCCCCTTCTTTCTATTTCGTTCTCTATCTGACCATTGACTACAATATTTAATATCGATTATTATGTAATCTGTTTAATACGAATTCTTTTTTTTGTCATACAGCCTTTGTTTTTCTTTAAATAAGTAGCCATTTCTGTGTGTCATTCCAGAAAGAACTTGAATGCCTACTAGACGCTATCCTCGAGTGTCTAAGGTCCCTCTGTACATGAGTTTGTCAGGACAACCTGGCACGAGGATACGTTGCTCTACAAGTAAACCCTGACTAAATATTAAAAATCACATGGTATTCGCAGCCCAAATAAGACCTCTTCGGTATGGCTACTCATCATTAGCTTTTGCGAGGAATGTCGCACATTCTCCAAGTGATGTTATTTTAAATAACAACACAAAGCTGGATGCTCCACCAGACTAGATAAATTCTTGTCCTAAAATCCAGTAAAACCAAGAGACCACAAGAAAGATCTACTATAACATATTTAAATTTCAATCCAGGAGAGGAAAAGTATGTTCTCAGCTTCTTTACCAACACAGTATTTGAGAGGTAAAGGAGAACTTTAATGGAATATTCGAATATCTACGTGTCCCATATAGAGATCAAGTGTTAGTCCCATAGGAAGGAACCCCTTGATTTCTGATAACTTCACTGAAGTAAAATGAAACTGAGGGAAATATCAAAGCCTTAAGTACTACAACATGAAAAGAAACTGGAATCTTAAGATTTCCATCATTTCAAGAATTATAGAAGCAACGGACTCATGAAAAAGAATGTCCAAAACCTACCTGGCAAATATACTCACTTAGCCAAGTGTAAGAGATACAAGCAATTGTACTTGCAGAAGCGGTTAGAATCTTGAAAAAAGATCTCTCGGTTGGAATGTATAAGATAGTGGGTGAATGTCTGACATCCGATAGGATGCACCATACTCATCTAAAACAAAATGATAAGAAAATTAAAAATAAAATAAATTAGGATTCCAGACACGCCAGACAGTTTAATCGATTATAACACGAGTCTTTTTTGTTCATTTGTACCTCGCTTCAGTTGGACAACGAGGAAGAGGAAGAATATGAGGAAGCGACGGAGAGGTGAAGGGTAGGGGTGTAGAAAAAAAAGAAGAACAAGAAGAAGAAATAAGAAAGAAGAAGAAGGACGATGATGAGGAGGAGAGAGTAAGAAAAGCAGTAAGGGATGGAGGCAAGGCAGAGACATACACTGACGTGATTACGCACCTGGAAGTGAACGTCAAGATGACTCATACGGCGTTATCTCCCCCGCTTTCTCCCTCTCTCCACATTCCGTCGACTTCACATCATCCACCCCCGCCCCGGATTGGCGGCCGCTGCCGTCGCTTTACACGCCAAATACAGAAAGATCTTCTCTTCCTTTTTGTTATGGAAGAAGAAAAATATAGCAACAGCAACAACAACAACAACAACAACAACAACAACTAAACATTCAAACGAAAGCGAAATGTTTTCGGAATTTTTTTCTCTTACTTGAAAGACCTGAAAATAACGTATTCAATTAGACAACAATTATCCATAATGCTCCCCTTCCTGTCCTCCTCCATAGAAGACGATGACTTCCTCGTTGCAACGCTGAATGAGTAAAAACAAATATAACCGTTTAAATTTATGTCAACTTAGAAATAAAACATACCTGGCACAGGGACCCTGTCCCTTTGATCTGAGTAAAGTATGCTTCTGCTTTAGCTAGGAAGCTATTCCCTCAGACGCCGGAACAAAGAAAACCGCAATGACTGAGCAGGCCGGTCTGCATTATCTGGTAGAGGCGCCTCAGTCAACTAGTCAAACACTTTCAAACATACATGCATACACTTAGCGGCTACAGGGGAAATAAAACTGCTTCTAAATGTAAAATTGGCCAATAATTTTTTTAATGTGTTCTTCGAATATTGACTTGCCTGCAAATAATGCTTTTACTTATCTGCTTTGCAAGAAGGTTAGACATGGGCTTTGAAAGGCCAGCGAATTAGTTGAAGTGCACCCTGGCCTACAAAAATACCTGAACATGCCGGTCAGCATTATCCCGTAGAGGTGCAATGAAGTCTAGGTGGGTGGATCTCCTGAAACTGAACAGAATTATACAGCCAGACAGTAACAAAACCACTGTCGTGCTGACTGTCAAGGACGTATACTCAATTGATAGGAACAACGCCTATTCAAGCGGCACTAGTAATATGCCCAATTATAAATTGGTACGTTATTTCAGCCTATGAATGGTTGCTTGATAGAGCCGAGATTTAGCAGAAGAAATGCAAATAACACAATAAATTTCTGCTGATTTTATCTGGTCATCGCAAAAGTTTTTGCCGATTTAAAATTTCATCTTAAAAATGAAAGCAAAAAAAAAAAACTGTTTTTGAAAATATTTATTTATTACAATAACAACCTTTGCTCTCTACAACTTGATTTCATCTGTCAACGAGCTTCTAAATATATTTTGTTTTGATGTGAAATATGAATCTAACTTATGTTCAATCTCTTCTCGTGATGATAATTTATGAACATCTAAAATTTGAATAAGTGATAATCCGAGGAGATCATGCAGGATGCTGAAAGATTTGCCAACCAATTGTCCTATGAAATCTTTGCTTAGTAATGCTCTCTGAAGACGAGCATTATGATAATGGAAGATAACCCCCTTTCTATCAACTAAAGAAGGTAGTTCTCAGATCAACATGGGTTATGAATAGGGCTATGACAACAGCATATTCTTTTCCTTGTTTTGATTCTCAGGTATATATCCATTGATATGTTATATGTTTTTATGTAGAGTGAAGTGATCATCGGTTGATTAATTGTGTCTAACTGTGTCGGATATATAATCGAGAGTAAAAACAATGAAAAGAATATGCTGCTGTCATAGCCCTACTTATAAATTTATCATGGTGATATGTTTAATAACAATATGTATAAAATAGATTGCCATGGTTTAAAATGCCCCTTCTACAAACTAGCAAAACATTTTTGCACCGATCTCGTAGTATGGAATTAATCATAACATGATCTTATACCTGCCACGAATAAAGACAACGGCTGTACATCACCTTAATTGACCTAACCAAGCCCTTTTGCCAGGTAACCTTTTCACTTTAGGAAAGTTGATTAGTTTATCGCCGGTCGTCTGAAACGCCCCTACCAAGCAACGCCGATGAACCCACAAAAAACATATTAACATCATTTGTTCTTTCTCTTACTTGAACAAATTATTACGCTAGCCATCTTTCTCCCTTGTAAAATGGAATCTCTTCCAGGTTTCTCAAACTCTGGGGAAAATGTCAGTTATCGCTGTCCACTGACCGGTTACAAAGCTAGCTCGCTTGTTAACAGAATTTACTATTAGCATGGCGAGAAAAACAATTGCTTTCATCTCTACTTGATTTAACTTTTCGCGAAATTAAATGGCAAGTTTAACATCCAATACTTTCGGATCCAAAACAAAGAGCATTTCGTTGCATAAATGGTTTGTTGGAACGTTTAATATGTTTCATTCGAGAATATAAACGTTCAGAAGAGAAATTTGTGAAGATTGTTACAAACATACAAAAAGAATGATCTTTATTTTTGTACACATATTGGATATACTATATAATAATGATACTATATAATAATGATACTATATAATAATGATACTATATAATAATGATACTATATAATAATCAACTTGACGCACGAGTTCTTATTATATTTGTGAAGTTAAGCGGCATTTAATCTGGCCATAAAATTATGGGTGATTATTTAGGAAATAACAGGCTTGTACATTGGAGGACGGCGAAACCATCCCCAAAAATAAAGCTCTGAAAAAGGTTTTAGCACAGGTGTCGGCAACCCATGGCCTTAGGTTACATCCGGCTCTCGAGTGGTTTTCGTCTGTCTCGCCAATCTGACTACGTAATTAAATGCTGCTAAATTGCAATTGGTTCTTTTTCCGCTTTTAATTCTGGTGGTGATACTGGAAGTTAAGAAGACAAAAGATATTGCCCTTGTGGTCGACTCGTCCTTCAAGCCATCTAAACATGGCATGTAGTTTGCGAAGAAAGATAGGAGCTCCCTATCTCATTGTACGTTTTGTCTGAAATAGTTCTTCCACTTATGTCTCTCTCGTTAGACCCTGTTAGAATCTTTTCCAAGCTATTGCTCCATATTTAATATCGGAATTTTCGGGATATGTCCGAGCCGCAGAAAATATGTATTTACAATTTGGACCCAAAAGGACAACTGCCCCAAATAAATTTAGGCCGCATGAGCAACAGAATATAGCAGCAAGAGAGGGGAAAAGCGAATATACACATAAACAAGGAAAACAACCCTCAGTCTGTAGTGAAATGGGACCATAAATGGATTGCTACTAAAACTAAGCTTATTTCCTTTAACAATTACAAAAAGAAAAAAACTTCTTTTTCACCGATTTCCATGACAAATAACACCTTACCTGAGAGCTCATCCTTCAAATTTCTCGGTCCAGCATTCACAAATAGCATGAATTGGAACAAACACATTGAGGACATTGCCAAGGCTGGTGCAAAGAAGCCAGTCTCCCTTTATCTTGCTAGAAAATTATTCATGTCAAAGAGTATCCAATAAACTTACAAAGCCACAATTCGCACATGCATGGAGTATTGTTTTACTAGATATGGGCTGATGCGTCTATCACCAGTCTGACACTCTTAGACATGGTCCAAAACGAGTATCAAATTTAATAGATCCTGCACTACAACCTCTGTCCCATCGCTGCAATGTCGCATCGCTGTGCATGTTTTACAAGTATTTTAATGGAATGAGCACGGACGAACTTATAGCACATGTCTCCCCGACGTGAACATACTTCCGACTAACTCGACAAACAGCAAAATTTCACCCGTAACTCTTGAGGTTTTTAGATGCCGATAAGCCTTTTACTTTAATATTTTCTCTCGACAAACTGATAGATTTTGGAATTCCCTCACTGTTTCCTGCTGCCCTGACTGTAATAACATTTTTAAATTGTGAATAGAATGTGAACGAATATCTCGCTGCTCAACTCTCCACAGTCCTCCGTGTAACACGATTCCAAATAGTAGCCTATTATGCCTAAGTAACAATGTGCTTTATTTAGGATGAAAAAAGAATAAAAACAAGTGAAGCATGCATGGTCCCCCGTGAGTGCACAGCGAACGAAGCATAAAAAATGACTAAGTTCAGCATACCCCCTCCCATTTAGCCCAAAAAGTCTCCAGAGGACGTCAAATCCTGGTGAAAATGAACAAACGGTGCAGTTTAGACCTTAACATATGTAATTTAAGTTCTGCACCATGCAAAAAAAAAAAAAAAAAAAAAAAATTACTAAGTCCATCATTGCCCCCTCCACCATTTAACCCCAAAAATCCCCAAGGCCTTAACATATTTAAATTTAAGTTCAGCATAAAACTGCTAAATATACATACACAGAAAATTTTGGACAAATATGGTCAAATAGTCCCAAAGATTGAGTGTTTTTATTAGCCCTAAAAGAGCCTCTGAGGCACACCCAAGAGTTATCGCGAAGTATAGACAAACAAAATTAAAAAAATATCAGTTTGTTACAACTTTTCAGAAAGTTTTATAAAAATACAAGGCATCAATTTTTTTTTTTTTAATAAGCAAAAAAGTGTCAATTTTAGCTATTTTAACCCGAAAGGCACCCATAGGTGGGGGGCAACCGGAGTTTTCCCGGAAGATCCGTTTCGTTACTTTTTTTTTTTTTACTCATATCATGTTTAATGTTTGTGCAAAATTTCAAAAAAATTCCAAGTCATTGTTATTGAGGAAAGTGCGGACAGACGAAAGGACAAGGGTGAATTTACATGTTCACCCTTGTCCTTTTATCGGGGACTAATAAAGAAAAACAATAAGTAAAAAGCAATATGTGTGTGTCGGAGATGACTATGTAGGTGTACGTGTGTGCACACGATTGTATGTATAAGTTTAGCGATATGTAATGCGCCTCTCTATCTATATATTAATACCGTAGTATCTTTAACGTACGTACTAGGTACGTGTCTCACTGTTTACAGATTATAAATTATTCGATCGGGAGATCCTATTTATTAAAAAGGAGGATAGAAGGTGATAACATACTACGAACATTAAATTAGTATATAGGTATGTTAATTTAATGTTTGTAATATATGATCACCTTTTATCCTTTTTTTTTTTTTAATAAATAGAATCTCCCAATCACCGAAGGCGCAATATAAAAATATAAATAAATAAAAATAAAAAATAAATAAATGAAAAGTAATGTCGCTTTTGGGCCATACGTGAAACTAAAATATACCTACTTGGTCTTCTGACTAGGATCCAAAGGTAGTATCTGTTTTGCCTAAAGATGGTATAATTATATCGTGGGGTTTCGTCCGCGACGGGCGTCCATACAATGGAAATATGTTACAAACTTCTATGAGGATATTGGTGATAAACCGTAATAACCAAATATATTCTGACACTACATTAACCAGATTACTCAGATAAATAATTGTACAGTTTTAACAAAAGAACTACAATAATATCGCGGAACGGCCACAGAATGCCCAGCAGTAATATATTAAATATGAAAAATGCCGCTGTAAAACGAAAGGATTTATTTACGGGGGAGAAAGTTTTCCGAGTAAGGAAAATGAAGAGTTGACAGTTCTTTGGGCTGTCGAATAGTCGGCTATGCTGGCACGTCCAGTGAACAGAGACAGAATATATATATATATATATATATATATATATATATATATATATATATATATATATATATATATATATATATATATATATATAGAGAGAGAGAGAGAGAGAGAGAGAGAGAGAGAGAGAGAGAGAGATGTCTTTCTTCGATGCTTACTGAGTTTTCTCTGCTGATCAACCGTGACTCCCAAAGGGGCTAAAAAATTTGTTAGGGAATGGAATCAATACTTCCTGTAAATTGATTGGTCAGTTTGTGACCAGAAAATGTGACACAAGGCTCACAAAGTAAGATTGAAGAGCCAGTTCAACCGATGAGGAACACTTTGGCCTGCAAAAATGCCTGTGACATTCTCCTGTAGAAGCACCTCAGGCAATAGACTAATAACTTCTCAAAGAGAGAAGGCAAAGTCTGGGAGGGTAGACCTCCTAGAAATGCGCAGGACAAGAATCATACCGTAATCAACAGAGAAAGGGTCATTTCAGAAATGGCATGGACTGTTGATTTTGGTGCCGGGGGGGGGGGGAACCCTCCGGGCAACATTGATTTGTGAGAGAAAATAAAACTGCATTTTATTTATACCGGTTGCATTAGTTTTCACATAGATACTCCCACAACAGAAGCAAACGCAACTGAACCTTCTCTCACCTCCTCACCCACACTCACTATAGCATAGCAATACATTCCCAAACACGCCTTCACCCCTTCAGCTGTTTTGAACGTCTTACTGCCTACGTTCATTTCAAGTGAAGAATCCGCCCTTTTGATCGCTATCACTTTCTTTGATTTCTATCATAAATTTTTTTTTTTTTTCAATTTTTATTCTGTTTTGTTTTTTTGGCGATATTATTCCGATTCTTTTAAAATTTCTAAACATTTAATTAGAGATTTCATACCTTTTAAAAATGTTCAAATGACTGTACTCCCCACCCGCTCCCGTGTAATGTCTGCATATATTTTGCAAATTTAAAAATAAATTTAGGAGGGGGAGGCGTATATTATAAGAGTAGATCTTTCTAAATATCTTTCTCTAATGTTTTTTCTTTTTTTTTTTTTACAAAGGAATCACCACTTATCAAGGCTCAGAGGTCATTCGAGGATAAGGGTTAAAGAGTGTACATTGGTTAATAAGACAATATCATAGTAATCGTTAGAAGTGTAAATTAAGTAAATTGGATTACTTAAGGGGAACGGCTTATCAAGAACTTGTTTATATTGGACTTGAAGACAACCATGTTGCAGTCAGCTGGAAGGCAAACGGAAGAGAGTTTCACAGGTGTGCAGTTCAAAGAAAGAAGCTCTGTTCATGGAATCTACGTTTAGGTTTAGGCACAGATAAAGAGTGGGGTAAATTATTGATAGTGTTTTCAGCTAGACAAGTGTTTCTCGTGAATGTTTGGCAAGGGGGGGACTATAGATTAGAGCTCATACGAGCACTTGCCATGAAAATAACGATAAAGCAAAGACAGGCTCGCAACGTCTCTTCTGTGAGAAAGAGGTTGTAGGGAAGAGAAAAGGACATCCTTTACGAGGCTACGAAGTCTATTTTGAACTCTGTCAAGGCAGGATAAGTTCTTTCTAGCAGCTCCTGCCCAGATGTGACAACAGTACTCCATCTTTGGACGTACCTGGCCCTTATATAGGTAGAGAATTGCATCAGCAGGTACGTATAAGGATGGAATACTGTTGCCATATCTGGGCAGCAAGTACGTCCAAGGATGGAATACTGTTGCCATATCTGGGCAGGAGCTGCAAAAAACAGCCTATCCTGCCTTGACAGAGTACAAAATAGACTTCGTGGCTTAGTGGGGGATGCCCTTTTCTCTACCCTGCAACCTCTCTCCCACAGAAGAGACGTTGCGAGCCTATCCTTGTTTTATCGTTATTTCCATGGCAGGTGCTCGTCTGAACTCCAATCTCTGGTCCCCCCTCGCCAATCTTTCACGAAAAACACCCGTCTAGCCGAATCCACTGTGAAAAATTTCCTCCACTCTTTATCTGTGCCTAAATCAAAACGTAGATTCCATGAACAAAGCTTCTTTCTTAGAACTGCACACCTGTGGAGCTCTGTTCCGTCTGCCTGTTTCCCACCGGACTACAACTTAGATTTGTTCAAGTCCAATGTTAACAAATTCCTAATGAACCGCCCCTTAAGTAAACACTTCATCAAATCTCCACACTAACGTAATTTACTTGCAATAACCCTTATCCCTGAGTGGCTTCCGGGCCTTGATAAGTGGTGATCACTGTGTAAAAAAAAAAAAAGAAAGATATGTACTGGAACGAAAGAAGGACCACACCATTTTTCCAGCGACTGTGGCAACGGATTTGATGTCCCATTTAAGATCAGGAGTAAAGGTCAAGACTAGAAGCTTGTCAAAACATGGAGCATCCCCAAGACGAGAGTCCGACGATTGGTAGACAAAATAAGTAAACAGTATAGGAATATATACCTAATATGTTTATATGTAATTTAATTAATTGCGGCAGTGATTACTAGGGTTGTGACAACAGAATATTCTTTTCATTCTTTTGACTCTCGGGTATATATATCCAACACAGTTAGGCACACTTAATCAACCGGGAACCACATCCGTCCATATAAAAACATTTAAAATATTAACGGATATATACTCAAGAGTCAAAAAATGAAAAGAATATGCTGTTGTCACAGCCCTAGTGCCTACATATGAATAAATGACACAAGGTTCTCATCTAGATAGCTCAATAATGCAATACTAGAGCTTTAAATATTTTATACTAGCAAAGAAATATTTAACGAAAACAAAATGTATGACAATGCGCTTAAGATATCGGGATATAAGGAAGGTATTACATTTTAAAGTGAATATATAACCCACGTTACTATGAAAGAGGAAATAAATGCAAGGTTAATTAGGTAATCTCATATGAATTTTAGAAAAAAAATGGAGGTAGAAAAATTAGCAATAACATAAACCTTACAAATAATAGTAACGTTAACTAACAATACTATAAATAATGGAATTGGAAATACGGTCAACATTGATAATGATAGAAGAAAAAAATCACCACCACCACCACAGTCCCCCCCCTCGCGGGAGGGGCACCTTCGTGGCTTTCGGACCAAGATCAAAGTGTAGTATCTGTTCCGGCAGATACTGTAAGCAAAGACCATATGTGGGGGCAACCCCACATATAAGACCTTGGTCAATGTAGGAGAAACCCTTCATACCAATTGTAACTATCTAGCTCCCCTACCCCGGGGAGTTGGTCCCCATTTCCCCTTCACTCCTCACATCAAAAATCGGCATTGTGCCTAATTTGCTCGGAGGGGGAGCAAATAAACACAACCTCCCCTTGCGGGAGGACCTTTGTGGCCTTCGGGCCAAGATCAAAGTGTAGTATCTTTCCAGCAGATGCTGCAATTAAAGACCATTGCCCTTGCGGCAATCTTCTGGTCCATGTAAGGGCAACCCTACATACCAGTGTGCAAATCACTATCCAGCTCTTATTTCCCACTTCTTGGGAGCTGGTCATCTTTTCCCTTCCCCCTCCCCCTCTCTGCCCACATTAAAAAACGGCCTTGTGCCTAATTTGCTCAGTGGGGAAGCAAATAAATACAAAATCACCACCACTACTACTACACCTCCCCCTCGTGGGAGGATCTTTGTAGCTTACTCCCCGGGGAGCTGGTTCCCATTTCCCCTTCATTCCTCACATTAAAAATCGGCCTTGTGCCTAATTTGCTCGGTGAGGGAGCAAATAAATACCAACCCCACATATCAGACCTTGATCAATGTAGGGGAAATATCCAGCTCCCATTTCCCACGCATCGGGAGCTTGTCCCCTCCCCTTCTCTCCACATTAAAAAACGGCCTTGTGCCTAATTTGCTCAGTGGGGAAGCAAGTAAATCCTTTTCTCTTCCTTGCAACCTCTATCTCACAGAAGAGATGTTGCGAGTTTGTCTCTGCTTTATCGTTATTTTCATGGCAAGTGCTCGACTGAGCTCCAATCTATGTCCCCCCTCGCCAAACTTTCACAAGAAGCACCCGTCTAGCAGAAAACACTATCAATAATTCCCCCAACTCTTTATCTGTGCCTAAACCTAAACGTAGATTCCATGAACAGAGCTGCTTTCTTAGAACTGCACGCCCATGGAATTGTCTCCCGTTTTCCTGCTTTCCAGCTTACTACAATATGGTTGTCTTCAAGTCTAACATAAACAAGTTTTTGATGAGCCATTCCATATAAGTTAACAAATTAACTGAATTTCCGTTACTAACGAGTACTATATTGTCAAATTGTCTACTGTACACTCTTAACCCTTATCTTCTAGTGGCCTCTGGGCCTTGATAAGTGATGATGCCTATGTAAAAAAGCTCTAGAATGGCAATTCGTTTCGCTACATCATATGGCATTTTGTCAAAGTTAAACTTTATCCATATACACCGGAAAAATATAAAAAATGCATTAAAATTCACTTAATATAGGTAACAATAGAAAGTTGTAACGATAAATATTGAACATCCTGTAAGGTTAGTGGTACTGCTGTGTTTGAAGTAATTTAAATCAAATCATGATTACACACAATACAACTTATAATCAAATGTAACCCGCCTGTGCACTACGGGGCCTGAACAACAAAGTTCAAGCAAAGACCATATGTGGGGGCAACCCCACATATAAGACCTTGGTCAATGTAGGGGCAACCCTTCATACCAATTGTCACTATCCAGCTCCCCTACTCCCCGGGGAGCTGGTCCCCATTTCCCTTTCACTCCTCACATTAAAAATCGGCCTTGTGCCTAATTTGCTCGGTGGGGGGAGCAAATAAATACCAACCCCACATATAAGACCATTGCTCTTGTAGCAATCAGTTATTGGTCAATGTAGGGGAAACCCTTCATACCAATTGTCAGTATCTAGCTCCCTTACTCCCCAAGTAGCTGGTCTCCATTTCCTAATCTCTCCACATAAAAAAACGGCCTTGTGCTTAATTAGCTCAGTGGGGAAACAAATAAATACAAACTAATAATCAAGATAAGCGTTCTTTAAATCTGAATTAAAATTTGCCAGTTTGAAAAGCCATTAAAACGCAGATTTAAAAAACATATCGCCGAAATCTTGATTTCAAACAAGTAAATGATATTAAAAAAAAAAAAAAATAAAATAAACTTACAAATTTCAATTCAAATTTAAACAATGTAAACACCGCCCCCCTCCCCCCACTAATCCATTTCACGCTAACCACGCGTTTCTTCTGATTGGAACATTTGAAAATATCGCCGTTAAAGATCAAACATACTTTATTTTTCTATACCACGAGCTAGAATAAAAAAAATCATAAAATTATTCTATTTCCGATGATGATGTTATATCGCCGAAACTTTCATCTTAAACAAATAAATATTTGTTAAAACAATCTGTGTTGTAGTGGCTTTTTAATCTTAAAAAATTTACTTCACACATACACACTCACTCACAGACACATATACACAGACACACACACACACACACACACACACACACACACACATACGCAGGACTATTAGATAGTGATATTAAAACACCAAATTCATATTCAAAATCGAATAATACCTTTCTGACCTGCTAATCATATGTATAACATAGATGATCAACAACCTAAGGTTAACTAATTTTCATGTCAGTATCTCTCTCCTCTCTATTTTCTGTGTCCAGTTTATAAGCAATTATTAATCCACACAATGTATAACTACTGTTCTCTTATTATTATTATTATTATTATTATTATTATTATTATTATTATTATTATTATTATTATTATTATTATTATTATTATCATTATTATTATTAATATTATTATCATTATTATTATCATTATTTTTATCATTATTATTATTATTCTCATTATTATTATTATTTTAATATTATTATTATTATTATCATTATTTTATCATTATTATTATTCTCATTATTATTATTATTTTAATATTATTATTATCATTATTTTTATCATTATTATAGTCATTATTATTATTGATATTATTATTATTATCATCATTATTATTATTATTATTATTATTATTAGTAGTAGTATTATTATTATTCTCATTATTATTACCATTATTATTATTATTATTATTATTATTATTATTATTATTTATTTTTTTTTTTAATTAAAATTTTTTTTTTTTACTTACTAGTTTTCACACGGGCCGTCATAAAAGATTTATCCCCAAGAACGACCTGTAATGTTCCCTGAAGTCTGAGTGATTATAAGTCCCCCCAGATTTCCAGTACTTACAACCTCTTTAGATAACCTATGCAACTTAGTTTGCGTTATTGCAATAGCTGTTTACCATTGATTTCTCATTGGTGGCGATCATTAGTCTTCACCACCGGAATTTGGGTGGCTCTAAGTCTTCTCGAGATCCCAGTCCTCTTCGGACTCATCCAATGGAGGTCTGGTTAGTGATTTCTTTTCTCTGTCTTTTCATTCTCATAGACCATTCACAGCTATTTGGTGTTGTGCCAGTTAATGCCAATTTTTTTTTTTTTTGGGGGGGGGGGGTTTAACTTACAATTATAATTTCAGTTTTCTTCGTTTCTCGTTGTGTTTCTATGTTTTTGTTTTACAGTTTTACTCCTGTTGTGCATTGTATATATCCGGTTAGCGTTTGTAGTTCACGTATAATAGTGTCTGCATTCAATATTTCATCCGTTTTCATTATTGTTATCGATTGTATCTTCTAAGTAATCAAATCTCTTCCATTCTTATTTTTTCCAATATTTTCGGGATTGCTCCTAGTGCTCCTAATATTGCTCCTAGTGCTCCTATTGCTCCTAGTGCTCATACTATTAGTCCTAGTGCTCATACTATTGCTCATAGTGCTCATACTATTGGTCCTACTGCTCATACTATTGCTCCTATTGCTCATACTATTGGTCCTAGTGCTCCTACTATTACACTGGTCAACAACAAATTTGTTGTCTGCGATTTTTCAGCTGATTTAGTACAAATCTGATGCGTCGAATAAAAAAATCACATTCGTTTTACTCAATCAGGTCAAATTTGTTAAGCTCTGACCACATATCGTTTTTTTTTTTACGTTTTTTGCATTTGCTGTTTTCTTGTGCCTTGACGATCCTTGCTTTTATGTGGTTGGTTCTATTCGCGTTATCTTGTGCGGCTGTTATCAGGGATTCAATTTCTTTGTTAAGGTTTCCTTTTTGTAGCCATGTCCAAGTGTTTTCATTAGTCTAATTTTTTTGTCATCCTTATGAGTCATCCATGTAGTTGTTTCTCTTTCCATTTTTCTTTTCGCGTCTTATCACTTTTTTCGTTTGTTTCTGTTTTTTTTTTCAATATCATTTGCTGCAGTAATTATTCTTTCAGTGTTCTGCATTATGTGTTTTTCTAATAATTTTCTTGCATCATTTATGCAATCTTCTATACACACAATCCTTCTTCCTTCGTCTTTTCTTTTCACATATCGTCCTTTGGATGTAGTGCATTGTGCATAGTCATGCGTTTCCTGGTCTTCTGGTCGATATGCCTCAGTTCTTTTTTGGTCCATCCTATAAATGGTCCAGAATATCTTACAAGGGACACTGCCCATGTGTTTATACCTTTAATTAGGTTTCTACTATATAGTTCCGTTTCGAGGAATTTTCTTGTTCTGAGGTATTCCTTTTCAATTTTTTTATTCATTTCTGTTGTTTTGATGGTGTCTGCTTCAAGAACACCCAAATATTTGTAGCTATGATGTTCACCTAGTGCCCTCATCTCCGTTTGGTTGAGTAGTATCATACCTTCCGTTGTTTCCAGTTTCCCCTCTCTCATAATCAAGAACGCACACTTTTCCTTTGCGAATTCTATTTGGATATATTAAATGAAGATTATTGTGTTTATTAGCGTCTCTAATTCCTTCTTGGTTTTTGCAAACGACTTCAGGTTATCCATGTACATTAGGTGGTTCTCATTATTATTATTATTATTATTATTATTATTATTATTATTATTATTATTATTATTATTATTATTATTATTATTATTATTATTATTAATGCTTATACAGGTCACCATCAAATATTTCTCTTTAAGAATAACTTGCGGTTTTCTCTGGAGTCCAGTACTTTTTACCTCTTTTGATAACATTTTCAAATTAATTTTCGTTATCACAACAACCGCTTACCATTGATTTCTTGTTGGTAACAGCCATTGGTCTTCATTGGAATTTGGGTGGCAATAAGCCTCCTCAAGGTCCCAATCGTCGTCGTACTCATCCAGTGGAGGTGTGGTTAGTGCTTTCTATCCTCGCTTTTTCCATCCCCCGTGACACTCCTCGAGTATTTGGTGTGGTATCAGTTGATACTATTATTTTTTGGAGGTATTATTATTATTATTATTATTATTATTATTATTATTATTATTATTATTTCGTCTTCAACTTTATCGTTTTTTCATCACTATACCTTAAAACACAGCATCGTCTGAACAGGCAATTTCGGGTAGATGACTGCTTCATGAGGTTTCACATTTCTACAAATCCGTTACCCGATACCCAGTCCCCCCCCCCAGATCTGCTCGTCAGTAATTTTCCACCCAATACTAACTTCCGGAAATGGAAAGTTTTAATTTCCAACAGTAAGATGCACACAAAGAACAAACAACTCCACTTTCATACGCTTTATAGATTTTATAAAATATCAGAAATCATCATGTATGGATGGACAAATATGAATATAAATGTAAATAAGTAAAGACGTGTCCTTATATATCTATGTTCATATCTATCACAGTCTGTTCATATATCTCTCTTTCTCTCATAAACCAGTATATATATATATATATATATATATATATATATATATATATATATATATATATATATATTTAGTAATGTGATTGATAATTTAAAATTCAAATTAGAATTAAAAATTAAAAATCTGTTTCATAAGAAGGAACAACAACAAAGTCAATAATTTGTACGATCGTTTCGGAAACGATGTTTTTATTGTGATAGACATTAAGCCACGGACAATAATTTTGACGTATATATATATTTTTTTAAACAAAGTCTCCTCATCAGCAAGAGTATATGTAAAAAACTTAACAATTTTTAAGTAAGGCAGATATATCTTTTAATTGTTCGCCTTTTGAAAACCGTAATTATCGTCAAAGCATTCATTTGGATGTTGATTGTAGCTTATAAATGTACGAAATTACATAGATTTATAAGCTACAATCAACAGCCAAATGAATGCTTTGACGATAATTACGGTTTCAAAAGGCGAACAATTAAAAGATACATCTGCCTTACTTAAAAATTGCTAGGTTTATTTATGGTGTCTTTTACGTATAAAAAACCCACCCAATACTTTTGCTGATGAGGAGACTTTGTTTAAAAAAAACTATATGTTAAAATTATTGTGGCTTAATGTGGATCACAATAAAAACATCGTTTCCGAAACGATCGTACAAATTATTGACTTTGTTGTTGTTCCTTCTTATGAAACAGATTTTTAATTTTTAATTCTAATTTGAATTTTAAATTATCAATCACATTACTAAATATTAAAGTAGCTCTAGGATATTTGCCCATCGAGCTTATTATATATCTGAATTACAACGAGCACTGTTCTTTTCTTGTATTTTAATTAAATTAGTAATTTTACTATCACATTAAAATACACTCTGCTCTCTAGACTACTGTTCTAACCCCCTTTAAATATATATATATATATATATATGCATGCTGTCTCTACCAAACTACTCTTTCAATATTTGGTCTACATACTCGAAACTTGATACATAGGGTATTCCGTGGAACGAATTCGATTAGGATATAGACAGTAGAAATAACGTCTAATTGAAAATTTGAACTTGGCAGACATAAGTCGATATAAAGTGCACCTCTGCCGATGCGCTATTATACATATACCTGTCCTTAGTTCATATGGCAGCGAAAAACGCTGGAAAGCTAAATGTTAAGGTTTCGATTCGAGCTGATAGCACTAAAGTCGTATTTTTTTGTTAATTTTTGCAAATCACTACTATATATTGAATATAATATAATGATCAATAGAGAATTTGCTCTAAAATAATTAATACTAAATCTGTATAAATTCAAATATGATATTTAAGCATATTTTACCAACGAGCAACGCCGACTCGCGGACTAGTATATATATATATATATATATATATATATATATATATATATATATATATATATATATATATATATATATGGATGGTAAAACTGGCAGTTAGTAAAAACCTGAAGAGAGTGCTCAATATATATATATATATATATATATATATATATATATATATATATATATAAAGCTGAGCGTCTGTGTGTGTGTGTGTGTGTCTGGTCACGAACAGGCTCTTATATGGTTGACTATTTTAAAAAAACTGATTACATATAATGATAGAAGATGTATCGAGACACAGGAATGGGTATGTTTGATCTGGCAGAACGGTTGTTCATTAAAATTGTGGGGTCTGCGTCCACAAAGTATGGAAATAAAAAAATTAAAAATTAAAAAAAAACGTTTACAAGTGGTTTTGATATAGATGTACATAATAATACTTTGATAAGTATATTTTAACTTAAATAGGGATGGTATAATAAAATTGTGGGGTCTGCGTTCGCGCCTGGCTTCCATAGAATGGAAATTGGCACAAACGTTAATAAAGACTTTTCATATCTATCTGCGTAAGCATACTTTGATAATTATGTTTCAGTTTGAAGAAATATAGTATAATAAAATTATGGGGTGTTCGTTCGCGCCTGACCTCCATAGAATGGAAATATATCACAAAGTTTAACAAGGTTTTTTAATATAGATCCACAGAATATTGTGATAAGTGTTTCAGTGTGAACAGGTATGGTATAATAAAATATGGGGTTTATCTATTTTATTTTTACTTTCATTATATTTTTATTACAACCCTTCCTTTTCATAACCTATCATACTTTCATAAATCAGAGTCCATTTTCTTTAGGCTGTTTTTGAACCCAGTCAACGACGGGTACGTTTGCTAGTATATATATATATATATATATATATATATATATATATATATATATATATATATATAATTTGTAAATAATTCGAATACCATAAGTATATTAATAACGTATTCATATAACTTTATTTGATATATAGTACGCCTTACACGTGTTTCGTTAAATCATATACCCAATAACTCATCAGAGACCTATATATATCTATAAGAGAATTATATATATATATATATATATATATATATATATATATCTATATGTATCTATATATATATATATAGATATATATATCTATATATATCTATCTATCTATCTATCTATATATATATATCTATATATATATCTATATATATCTATATATATATATATCTATATATATATATATATATATATATATATATATATATATATATATATATATATATATATAAGTAAGAATGTCCGTGTGTGTGAGGACACTTCTCAACCTATATAATCTTAAACATTTTTATCCACAGACTTGAAAGTTGGTATATCGGGTATCCAGACACGTGGATAATATTTTAATCGGTTTTCATCAGAAAAAGGGTTAGTAAAGGATAAAAATTGAAAAATTACTACGTACAGATCCGCAGATTTTTTTATCTGCTTGTCAATCGTTTCACGAATGCACATACGTGAATCATTCATATGACAGATTCCTTATGTTAAGAATAAGTAGGCTGGTAAACACTTTTTAAAGATAACAGCAAGCTGGCCTAATTGTTAGCGATTTGACTCACTGTCTTTATGTTTTGGTTTCTATCTTAGCTTGAGTATTTTTTTTTGATTACAAGAAGTGAACCGCTTACAAAAGCATAATACTAGCATGCACATATCTCAGTTTCTTTTTTATTTATTTTTTTTATTTTACTTCATTTTTTTAAAAAGACATTTAACATTAGGTTTAATACCTACGGTATTACTGTTTATGATAAATAAGAAATTTGCATTAATTTAAATATAATATTTATGCGTATTTTACGACCGGGCAACGCCGGGTGGCCTGCTATATATATATATATATATATATATATATATATATATATATATATATATATATATATATATATATATACACGCAATTATCCAGAATAGTGAAATACAATGAATCTACTGTTGTGCAAATCCAGTGATTATCGGTCCTGCAAAATATTATTGGATGTAATATTTTATGTAAGACTATCCGAGCTAAATAAAATTGCTCAGTATACTAGATAGAGCAAATAAATCATAATTTGGGAATTTAAAATTTGTGATTTGAAAAAGTTAAATTCCAAATATAGAAATTTTATTGTACTGCATTCTTTGTCTAGCATACAATAAAATTTCTATATTTGACATTTAACTTTTTCAAATGCCAAATTTTTAATTCCTAAATTATGATATATATATATATATATATATATATATATATATATATATATATATATATATATATATATACACAATTATCCAGAATAGTGAAATACAATGAATCTACTGGTATGCAAATCCAGTGATTATCGGTCCTACAAAATATTATTGGATGTAATATTTTATGTAAGACTATCCGAGCTAAATAAAATTGCTCAGTATACTAGATAGAGCAAATAAATCATAATTTGGGAATTTAAAATTTGTGATTTGAAAAAGTTAAATTCCAAATATAGAAATTTTATTGTACTGTATTCTTTGTCTTGCATACAATAAAATTTCTATATTTGACATTTAACTTTTTCAAATGCCAAATTTTTAATTCCTAAATTATGATATATATATATATATATATATATATATATATATATATATATATATATATATATATATATATATATATATATATATAGCTGTAATTTGTCACATAAGCCATAGAGATATAGATCATTGTATATGCAAAATTTCAGCTCAGACAACTTTAAGCAAGTCACAGGCATTACGTATAGACCCACCCCGTATACGATTGTAGTTTTTCATTGGCGAGCGAAATTCAGATAAGCTGTTGATGCTATTAATTTCGAAAATTAATATCCAACATGAATTACAACAATTTTACAACCATCGTAGTTTCATATATGTATGTGTGCGTGCGCGTATTAGGTGGTTGCGCATGCGAACAAAAAGACATATTTAGCAAACACTTTTCACCGGCAACACAGAAATAATTTTTGAAATTCTTAGTTGATCTTATTATCTCTGTATTATGCTTTTATATAATTATATATATTCGTAATCTCGTGTCATTTTATTTATTTAATCTATCACCGCTATATTTTCAAACACAATTTTTAATCTCTACGATATTTTATCTTTTAGACGTAATCCACTACACTAGTTTACTAGTTTAATATACATGTATATATGACATCTAATTTACATAAGGAAAACACGCTGCTCTCCCCCATCATTATATATAGCCCCAATCCTCCGACTCTCTCGTCAATGACCATCCCTCTTGAAGAAGCCCGCATAAATCGGGCGAAACGTTGAGTATCCAGGTCCTTCCACCTCCATTTTATTTCATATATATATATATATATATATATATATATATATATATATATATATATATATATATATATATATATACACACACACATATATATATATTCATGCGCGTATGTGATAGTCGATTCGTCTGTAGCCAAAATGTATAAATTACGCTGACATTCGCGCATATCAAAACATATGTCAATGTCAGTGTTGTGTGTGTGTTTTTATGCAATTTAAAGTGTGTTGTCCATATATATCCATGTACCACTGTTAATGTGTGCTCACCTCTCCTTCTCTCCCTGTCCCCCTCTCTCTCTCTCATTATATATATATATATGTATATATATATATATATATATATATATATGTATATATATGAATGTAATAATACTATATATATATATATATATATATATATATATATATATATATATATATATATATATATATTTATTACATTTTCACCCCAAACAAGGCACATTGCCACTTTGATGTAGGGGACTACTATCAGGGACATAAGCTACAGGGGTACTATGTGGGGAGTTGGGTAGCAAGATGTCGGTTCACGTTACACTTGTCACGCATGTCAGTATAGTTGGGGAAGCACGCACTCGGAAGGAATTCCAAAGTCCAGCGGCTCTGGGGAAGAAACTACTTACATCTAGGGATCTCAACTGTAAAGCGGTGGGATTTTGCTGCTTGTCGGGTTTGTCGGGAGTATTCACATCGAGGGGGTAATAGTGCTTGCAGTTCGTCGGAGCATTCACCGTTAAAGTACTTGTAGAACAGGAAGAGGGATGCTATATTTCGTCGATGGGACAGAGGCTGAAGTTTAGATGACAGTTCAGGACCTATTAGGTTGGCGCCTCTCTTTTGAACCTTGTCTAGGAGTGAGAGACTAGTAGCAGATGCACCAGTTCCAACTCATGTTTCCTGTGAACGTTAGGCTGAGGAGTTTAAAAGATGTGCTTTCAGATAAAGAGTCTTTGCTCATTGCTATTGGTGAGACTAAAGCTGCTTTCAGGACTGCCAGCAACCACTGTAAAAGAGTAATAAAAAATGCAAGAGAGCTATATGCTCAGTCTGTTAAATCCAAAGTAGCTGAGCAGCGGCTTGGTTCCCACCAGTTCTGGCAAATAGCAAACAGGATCTTGAACAGAAGCGTGCGTTCTATCCCAACTATTATCAATGGACCAGAGGTCATCTCCTCAGCATCAGACAAGGCCAGACTATTTGCCAAGAACTTTGCAGCTAATTCTACCCTATGCGACAATGACCATCAACCCCCTGTATTTCCTTCTATAACAGACAACACGCTATGCAACATACAAATATCTGTGCGTTAGGTCGCCAAGCTAATCAAGAACCTTGATTCCAGTAAAGCAACTGACGGCATTCCAGTTATAGTGTTGAAAAAGCTCCAAGCAGAACTTGCCCCCATACTTATAAAACTGTTTAAGCGTTGCCTTAAGGAGAAGTGCTTTCCAACACCCTGGAAAACCTCATCAGTATGCCCTGTATTTAAGAATTCAGGTGATAAGTCACCCCCTCTCAGTACAGACCAATAAGTCTCCTGTGTGTCATGAGTAAGTTGCTGGAATCCACAATAAATAGAGAAGTAGTCAACCACCTCAGCAGAAATAACCTTCTTAGTGACACGCAATATGGGTTCCGCTCTGCTAGATCTGTAGCAGATGTGCTAACGGTTATATCTCATAGGATTAGCGAATTTCTCGACAAAGGCTTCATTTCTAGGGCAATTGCTCTCGACATATCAAGGGCCTTCGATAAGGTTTGGCATAAAGGCCTACTACACAATATTTCCAGCTACGGTATAACTGGAAATGTTTTCTCTATCATTAAGTCATTTCTCTCAGATAGGCTCATAAGAGTAGTTGTTGATGGGCAGAAATCAGAGGCCCACAGTATTAATGCTGGAGTCCCTCAGGGGTCCATACTGGGCCCAACTCTCTTCCTGATCTACATCAATGATCTCCCAAAACACATACTAAAATTTTTCGTTGACATCTATGCCGATGACACGACCATCTATGGCAACACATCAAAGGCCGTAAATGATGATGTTCTCTCAGATTCTCTCTCCTCTGATCTTGAGCGCGTGGTACAGTGCGGAAAGAGGTGGCTGGTTACCTTTAATTCATCTAAAACCAAGCTCCTATCTCTACATCATAAACGCTCTGATCCCCATCTGGCATCAATTGAAATGGATGGCTCTCGTCTAAGGGAGGCCCCAGGATTTGATAAGCAGTTTGGAAAGTATGGGGGCAAGTTCTGGTAGTAATTTTTTTAACACTATATTTGGAATACCGTCAGGACCAGTTGCTTTACTGGAGTCAAGGTTCTTGATTAGCTTGGTGACCTCACGCACAGGTATTTGTATGTTGCATAGCGTGTTGTCTGTTATAGGAGGGAATATGGGGAGTTGATGGCCTTCGTCACACAGGGTAGAATTTGCCGCAAAGTTTTTGGCAAATAGTTTGGCCTTGTCGGATGCTTTCTAGATGACCTCTGGTCCATTGATAATGGATGGGATAGAGCGCACGCTTCTGTTCAAGATCCTATTTGCTATTTGCCAGAACTGGTGGGAACCAAGTCGCTGCTCAGCTACTTTGGACTTAACGGATTGTGCATATAGTTCTCTTGCATTTTTTATTGCTTTTTTACAGTGGTTGCTGGCGGTTCTGAAAGCAGCTTTAGTTTCAGTGCATCTATTACGTTGGTAGCTATGGAAAAAGTAATTTCTGTGTGCGATGGCAGCAGCACATTCGGGGGAGAACCATGGCTGGCTGTTAGGTTTTTGTTGGAATTTTTTGGATGGTATGAATTGGCCTATGCCTACAAGTAACCATTCGGTCAGATCTGATACTATAGAGAACACATCCTTTTTAAACATGGAATGGAGAGGGAGATTAGATATGAATGTACGGAAGCTATCCCAGTCCGCCATAGAGTATC
>NC_136501.1:10198143-10220643 GCF_053919585.1 Euprymna scolopes
AATCTGTATTAGGATTTTAGGATTTCTGTTTGTACGTGCGTGCGTGTGTTCGTTTACCTATTCGAAGAAGTGTTCTCCCCAAATTTGCAGCGTTTTTTTTTTTTTTTTTTTTTTTCGCGGGCATATCGTCGTTATGGCAACAGGAGAGACGCTTTTCCAAGAAAACGTTCTTTTGCATTCTTACACGCCTTACCATAAATGTTAGCCGTACAAGCGACTCGAAAGGCACCGAGCCTGAGTGAGTGGAGAGGAGAGGGATATGGCAGCGAAACAACAACAACAACAACAACAGCCACGAGAACACCAGAAACGTGCCGGTCTTTTTTTTTGTGTTTTTTGCTTGTTCACGTCGATTTTCTCGTGAATGAATTGACGCATGTGTCGTTGAATAGACTTTTCGCTTGCAGCTTTATCCTTTTCTTTCTCGGCGTGCGTAGAGAGAGAGAGAGAGAGAGAGAGAGAGAGAGAGAGAGAGAGAGAGAGAGAGAGAGAGAGAGAGAGAGAGAGAGAGTCTTTGCCTTCTTATTGCACTGCAGCCTTTACAGAAATTGCTTTACCCGGGAAGAACATTTCTCTCAGTTTTAATTTTGGCACCGAATCATAGTCGGCCACGCTGTGGAAAAATTTGGTTCATTTTCTTACAGACAAGAAGTGTTTTATAATCTACGGGATATGCACACGTTTTTACACACACACGCGAACACACACGCACGCACGCACACACACACACGCGCGCACACGCGCACACGCGCGCGCACACACACACACACACACACACACACACACACACACACACACACACACACACACACACACACACACGTGCCCTGGTATGTACAGAGGAATATGCTGGCTAAAGTGATGCTATAATAAGACAATAAGCACACTCTTAACCGTTGAATGCTAAAATCTAGACCTGGATAGATATGGAAAAAAGAGACTGGTTTCCGGTCCACAGAATGAACGAAAGTAAACGAAGGGGGGGGGAGAAGAAAACTATGATCAAAAGCAAGAAAGGAGAAAAGAAATTGATAGGCAAAACGAAAGAAAAGAAAAATCAGAGAAAATCGCAAGAAAAAATAGGGTGATTGTCCAGTATTCTCCTATGAAAAAAACAAAAAAAAAGAAAATAAATAAATAAAAATCTGAATGGTGTGATAGATAGAAAATATCGTACACCAAAAATCACATAAGTTGATCAAGTAGTTTTATTTTTTATATAAAAAAGCACACCCACTCACAAAACCCACAGAAACACAAATTAAGAAACTAAGAAACATAACAAAACACAGAAACAAAGTAACAACAAAATATGAAGAAGCAAAGAAGCATGAAGAAAAAACATACAACGTGAAAACTAAGGAGCAGCAAAATATGAAGAAACAAAGAAACACGAAAAAGAAGCATAAAGAAACAAACTAATTTAAAACATAAAAATACAAAAACAAAGGCACAAATATCATAAAAACAAAGACGCATTAAAAACAAGAAAAAAACAACAACAAAAAACCAATAAACAAAAAAGACAAAGGAAGAAAAATACCCCAAAAGGAAATAGATGATATAATAAATACAATCAGAATCTTTAGTCATGCAAAAGTGTGCACTACTATGTAAAAGGAAACGATGAAACCCAGGAAAACAGTAAATAGTATTGTGGACAAAGAGACGAAACAAAAAATAGCATAAATGAATGCAGTGAACTTAGCATAAAAGGAATACAAAAATAGACATGACTGCGTTTGAAATGTAGTGCACCGAGAGCTATGCAAACGTGTTCACTTTGAACATGCATATAAATGGTAAAGGCACAAAGTGGAACTGGTATTATAGAATAAAAACCAATTTACTTGTGGCTGTTGTTGTTTAGCATGCAGGACATCTGCATAGAGTTCACGTGCAAGAAGATCGTGCCATAAGGTTATATGATCGACATAAAATCCTTCACGCTGGTCACATCAATTCGTTCATCTCCAAGATATCAATGTTTACCCTTCCTCTGATACCAAAAGCAACACACTTTAGAGATTGCATACGGATAAGGTTTGGTCTCAACTGCACGAAGAAATGAAACCGGAGCAACGTTATCCCTCTTTTCACTGAAATGATTTGTGTTTCCGTATCCAACACCCCTTTGTTTGTTATGTGTATAGGCGGAGATGACTAGAGGACGACGGATTCTGATGCCAGCTTCTCCTAGATTTTCACCTGAGCAACGTACCTGAGCCCCATACCACTTGATGCCAAACATGTCCAACCAAGGAACGGAATTCACATAAACATGTTCCTATTTAAAATTTTTTTTATTACATTTTCACCCCAAACAAGGCACATTGCCACTTTGGTATAGAGAGCTACTATCAGGGGCAACAACTACTGAGGTACTATGTAGGGATTTGGGCAGTAAGATGTCGGTTCCCGTTGCACTTGAACTTCTGCACGTCAGTACAGTTGGGGAAGCAGGGACCTGGAATGGAATTCCAAAGTCTAGCGGTTCTGGGGAAGAAACTACTGGAGTAGAAAGATCTTTTACATCTAGGGATCTCTACAGTGTGGGGGTGGGATTTAGCAGCCTGTCGGGTTTGTCGAGGGTGTTCACGTCGTGGGGGCACAAGTGCTTGCAGTTCGTCAGAGCATTCACCATTAAAATACTTATAGAACAGGCAGAGGGATGCAACGTTTCGTCGATGGGACAGAGGCTGAAGCTTAGATGCCAGTTTAGGGCCTATCAGATTTGCGACTCTCTTTTGAACCTTGTCAAGGAGTGAGAGACTAGTAGCAGATGCACCAGCCCAAATATGACAGCAATACTCCATACATGGGCGAATGGTGGCCTTATAGAGGTACAGGATACTTTCGGGTGTTAGTAGTTGTCTAGCACGGTAGAGAGAGCCCACCACCCTTGAAGCGGCCCTGGCAATGCCTTCAATGTAATTGTTCCAACTCATGTTTCCTGTGAACGTTAGGCCAAGGAGTTTAAAGGATGTACTTTCAGATGAAGAGTCATTGGCCATTGCTATTGGTGGTAGAGAAGGCTTCTTGTAATTATTGAATGAAACCAGTTTAGTCTTGGCAGCATTGAATGTGACCATCCATTTTTGTCTCCATTTCACTACAGATTGGAGGTCATTCTCTAGTGTTTTTGCCATTTCTTTAGATATATGTTCATTTGTTTTCCTGTCGTGCCTGCTATAGAGTGGGGTGTCATCAGCATATATACCCATCTCAGAGGCTATTTTGTCGGGGAGGTCATTTATGAATATCAGGAACAGTAGAGGTCCAAGGATAGACCCCTGGGGCACTCCCGCATTTATATCATATTGTTTAGATGTACGACTGTCGAGGACAACCTGGATTTTTCTCTTATCTAAGAAGGATTTAATTATGTTAAGTATTCTACCAGTGATACCGTATGATCTAATTTTCCTGAGGAGACCCTCATGCCATACGCTGTCAAAAGCCTTAGATATATCTAGAGCTACCGCTCTGCCCTCCCCCGCTTTGTCCAATGAATGGTATATACGTTCAGAGATTAAAGTTAGGATGTCCGCGGTGGAACGGGTTTATCTAAATCCATATTGTTGGGCAGTCAGAAGTTTAGCATCTGTAAGGTGACGGACTAGAGCATGGTTAATTAAGGTCTCAAATATTTTGGCAAAAAGTGGGAGGAGGCTAATGGGACGATAATTTAATGGGTCAGTTCTTTCGCTTGAATACTGGTACCACAGAAGCAGTTTTCCAACAGCCCGGAAAGCAAGATTTATTAAGGCATTTGTTGTAGAGTTTGGAGATAACTGGAGCTACTTCGGCTGAGCACTATTTTAATAGCACAGCTGGGATGAGATCGGGTCCACATGCTTTTGAAGTGTCAAGGTTTTTTATGATAGCATGCACCTGAGCAGGGGTGATTTTCAGATCGTTTAGCATGGCGTCTGTCCGCATAGGAAATTCAGATATGGGGTGATTGGAAGGATCCAGTGTGGAGTTTGAGGCAAATCGACTGGCAAGCATGTTAGCCTTCTCGGTTGCTGAGCAAACTACCTCGTGATTTTTGGTTAGTGGGAGAATCATTGGGGTAACTTATTGATTCTAACAGGATGAAAAAAGTTGGACTAAAGGGTGTTATTCCTGTTGAGTATTTTGGAATCCGCAGATTTCGATGTCGTGGAGAACGTAGCTGCAGAGCATTGGTCGATGGATCTATTTCAGCAATTCAATAGATGATTTGGTTATCACTGTCATCCACAGTACACTTTTTACTTCAGAAGTATCCAGAAGAAGAGGAAGAAGAAAAAGAAAAATAAGAAAAAGAAGAAGAAAAAAGAAGAACCTCTGAAACCAACAACAAAAAAAAAAAATCAAGCGTATTTTTCTAAAGACTACAGTAGAACCCCAGGATACGGCATTAAAAATTAGTAACAAAATACAGTATATAAAGTACAGTATATAATACACATGTATATAATCAAATAACACCGTAGGGCGGGGAAAATACCGTAAACAGGGGCAGGTAAAACATTGTATTCTACATCGTAATCTGACCCCCCCCAAAAAAAAAAAACCGTATCATAAGGCCATCGTATCCCGGGGTTCCACTGCATAAGACTTTTATCGCAAATCCTCCCTAACGTTATCTAGGATTGCATGTGAGTGTAATCTAGTGAAACATGCGCCTGAATCATTTTTCCGGTTCACTAAAGATCAAATCATGACATTCTAAAATATTTCCTTAACTACTTGCTCAGGATTTCATTAATGTATTTTCCGTTTAAGTAATTGACTTTTGTTCTCATCAACTTCTCAAATAGGATTTTCATTTTTAGTTTAAATTTAATTTAGCAATTTAGACACCATTTTAAGACAATTAGACCTACTTTCGAGTGAAATCTAAACAAGTGCGTGGTCCTTGAATTTGTGTTTTGATTATATTTATTCCTTGTAATATTTCGTCCAAGAAATGGGAATTGATGGTAGACAAGTGGTTAACGATACGCGCTGACCACCTGAGTGTTCCAAGTTCGAGTCCAGTTCGTTCCATGAAATTTACTTTCACTTAGGATGTTGGCAACCTTCGAGTGGTAACTCCCGACGTCTTTTTAGAAAGGATTCTTACTAGAAAAATATCGGGAAAACCAATGTCAGCAATAGAATCTTCGGATTCATACGATATGATGATGATGATGATGATTCCGAGAAATGCAAATTGGCCATCATTTAGACTAGAAATATTTGTTTCGTATTCGAAATAAATGAATCTTTTTATAGGGAGTTTTCTAAAAATTAACATTTTGAAAATTAGACCATGTCATTTATTAAATGATGAAAATGATTTAGAAAACCAAGAATAGAGTTTGCAAGCTGGAGTTTCATCACATGTTTGTATATTATTGGAGGATTCATTATTAGCCCCCCCCCCCACTGATATCTTACAATTTGGCAAAAAAAAAAAAAAAAAAAAAAAACAACATAAAAAAAAAAAAATGATCTACGCCAGTCTCAGAAATTGCAGTTTACTAAACAAAACCCTTTTCTTTTAATTGAGCCGGATGCAACTATGAGATAATTTTGTTTGTTTGCTTTGTTTTTCAGCGGATCGACTGTTTTTTGTCATCTATTACTGAGTCAGTCAAATTGATTTAGGGGGTATTTTTTGTAGATGTAAGTGATTATAGAGTAAGGATTAATGAGTGTTAGGTAGACTGTGAGACAACATCGCGATGATCAGTAATGGCGGAACTTTGGTAATGTTTAATGATACAGTAGGACAGTCCATAAAGTAAATATTTACATTAGACTTGAACACGACGACCATGTTCTAGTCAGCTGGGAAGCAGCACCACAGTATTTTGTTGATAATACGGATTCGTTAATTGATTTGTAGGAAAGGTTTTCATTACATTTTATGGATCAGTGAGACCACGATCTACACTGAAATCGAACATCCACTGATTTCAATCAGGACACATAAATGAAGATATTCTGTTAATACAGTAAACAAGTTACATAATGATTCTTTTATAACACATCATATGCACACAAACACCATATTCACACAAACACACACATGAACACAAACACACATACACCATATGCACACACACACACACATTATATGCACACAAATACACAGAGACTATATACATAAACAACACTTGTACACACTGTACACACGCAAACATACCGACCAAACCGAAATGGCACTCAATATAAGCGGGTTGAACTTACTTTTCCCAAAAGATGATGCTTCATGGAAATATGAAATATACAAGCGGTTCTTAGGCGCAGGGAGATGACAACGTTAGGGTTTTGCAAATCTTGCGAGGAGGTTTCGACGTCCTCCTACAGACAACGCCTTTTAATACCAAATAGTCACCAATCAACATTGCTTACTTTCGGCGATCTAACGAGAACCGGTGTGTCAACGTGATTATGCCGTATATACAAACATGCACTTAAGTTAACATTATTTCTTACCGTTTGGGTAGCCATCTTGAATTTAACTTTAAAAATAAGAATCAAGAGTTTTATATCATTTTTTTCTAAACAAAAATTATACTTAAAATAATTAAAAACATAATTTGAATACATTAAGAGCCAAATATGTCACAAAATGGAGTACTGTTGGCACATCTGGGGAGGAACTGCTTAAAGCACAGTTTCCTGCTTTGACAGTGTTTACACCTTTGAAACCTAGTAGGTCATACCCTTTTCTCACCTTTGCAACCTCATTCACACAGAAGAGACGTTGTTAGCCTGTCTTTGCTCTATCGTTATTTTCATGAAAAGTGTTCAAATGAGCGTTAATCACCACCCTTGCAAAACATTTGAAACAAACACTCATTTAGCTGCAGCCATTGTCAACAATTTCACCCACTCTCAATCTATACCTAAATCTAAACACAAATTTCACGAACAAAGATTATTTCTTATTGTGGAACTCTATAACTTGAGTTTGATTTTCGGCTGACACGATCGTTTTCAAGTCCAATGTAAACAAGTTCCTATTGATATGTCCCCTTAAATAATCAAATTCTACTCAATCAGAATGATGTTGCCTCAGCGAGTACATTATACATCAACCCTAATCCTCTAGTGGCCTTTAGGCTCTGATAAATGGTGACTGCTTTGTAAAACATATTGTATAATGGAATGAATGTGTCAAGACGCTGTCTTATGTCGCGTATACTCTTCGCTATTTATTCATACGTCTGGATGGAGAGTCTGTTTAAAACATCTCATATTCACAAAAGGTCATCTATGTACATATTATCTAGGTTCAACGTCGTGTGACCGGAATCGGTATTTCAACATAGTTGAGTAGTTTTATCTGTATTAAAAATGTATCAGTTACCTAAATAATAGAAAATCGTTAAAACAATGATAAAAACTATTCTTAGCAAAAACCTTTGTATCATTTGGATTCTTTCGACTACTATTCTCATCTTGTGTTATTTTTGTTTAGGTCGATGTAGCTTCCGAACATCTTCAGGTGATACTTGTCGAACTGCAGGACCAATTCTGTAAAACTCGGGAATTTGCACGGAATTTCAAACGGAACCCTTTATTTAATCCATGGGGGTAGCATGCTCTCATTCTGTCAGCCATGATTTAGTAGAAATCCTAAATAATTCACAATTGTAGTTGGGATAACGTTTCTGAATTTTTTTTAGATGAGGATTGATAATTCGTATTTTATGGATTTTTCGGACTGCTGTTCTCAGCTTGAGTATGATTTTCACAACGTGTTGGTTTATGCAAACCGCCAACCTTCTTGCAGATTCCCGAGTTCGACACAAATAATCCCGAGTTCGACAAAACAAACTCGAAGAAAATCGAAGTTTACAGCGACCGAAGCGTCGTGAAAAATAATAACACCCAAGATGAGAACAGTAGTCCAAAGTATCCAATTAATATTTCTTTTTAAGGAAGAGTGTTCACTCGTAAAAAAATCATTAAAAACAAAAACAAACAACATCAGCGTTTATTGCAAGCGTTTAAAATGGCTTTGTTTTACTGACAGTCACGTGATATTTCATGCGTATTTGGTTGATTATAAGGAGTAGGAGTAGGAGGTAGTAGAGGAGGAGAAGGTCAAAGTTGAAAGAAGATGCACATGGCGCACACGAATCATATCTCCTAACAAAAGTGGCTGTGATTTTTGTTCGCCCAGGAGAGTCAGGTTTCACAAATGCTAGGGTTTGTTGTTGTCAATGCATATCGCTTAACTGGTGCCTTTACTCAGCTTCTTTCTGCGAGGGCAAACTTAGACACAAGATCGCATTTTAATGGGTAGACAATTCAGCTACTCTTAAAAAGGTGTGCTCTGGATTGGATCCAACATAAAAATGGCATCACTCGTTGATCCGTTTCTCGTTTTTGTTAAAGTCTATAATATATTCTAAAGTCTATAATATATTCTAAAGTCTATAATATATTCTAAAGTCTACAATATATTCTAAAGTCTACAATGTATTCTAAAGTCTATAATATATTCTAAAGTCTATAATATATTCTAAAGTCTACAATATATTCTAAAGTCTATAATATGTTCTAAAGTCTATAATATGTTCTAAAGTCTAAAGTCTATAATATATTCTAAAGTCTACAATGTATTCTAAAGTCTATAATATATTCCAAAGTCTATAATATATTCAAAAGTCTATAATATATTCTAAAGTGTACAATGTATTCTAAAGTGTACAATGTATTCTTACGTCTATAATATATTCTAAAGTCTACAATATATTCTAAAGTCTATAATATATTCTAAAGTCTACAATATATTCTAAAGTCTATAATCTCTTCTAAAGTCTACAATATATTCTAAAGTCTATAATATGTTCTAAAGTCTATAATATATTCTAAAGTCTATAATATGTTCTAAAGTCTATAATATATTCTAAAGTCTATAATATGTTCAAAAGTCTATAATATATTCTAAAGTCTATAATATATTCTAAAGTCTATAATATATTCTAAAGTCTACAATATATTCTAAAGTCTATAATCTCTTCTAAAGTCTACAATATATTCTAAAGTCTATAATATGTTCTAAAGTCTATAATATATTCTAAAGTTTATAATATATTCTAAAGTCTACAATATATTCTAAAGTCTACAATATATTCTAAAGTCTATAATATATTCTAAAGTCTACAATATATTCTAAAGTCTATAATCTCTTCTAAAGTCTATAATATATTCTAAAGTCTACAATATATTCTAAAGTCTATAATATATTCTAAAGTCTACAATGTATTCTAAAGTCTATAATATATTCCAAAGTCTATAATATAATCTAAAGTCTATAATATATTCTAAAGTCTACAATGTATTCTAAAGTCTACAATGTATTCTTAAGTCTATAATATATTCTGAAGTCTACAATATATTCTAAAGTCTATAATCTCTTCTAAAGTCTACAATATATTCTAAAGTCTATAGTATGTTCTAAAGTATATAATATATTCTAAAGTCTATAATATATTCTAAAGTCTACAATATATTCTAAAGTCTATAATATATTCTAAAGTCTACACTATATTCTAAAGTCTGTAATATATTCTAACGTCTATAATATATTCTAAAGTCTATAATATATTCTAAAGTCTACAATATATTCTAAAGTCTATAATATATTCTAAAATTCAACATAAGCAACAGTTTACTTATGCTTCGTTAGACATAATAAATTTGTATGCGGTATCTGGTAATCAAAACCTTCGGCAATTTGGTGCAAGGGGGAATTTCTGCAAATTCAGCCACTCTGATGAGTCGTAGACAACGGAACACGTGTCAATAGATAATTATATTTTAAAAGCAATAGATATACCGCTCCCCATTTGGGGGGGTACCAAATTGGTCTAAGTGAAAATTATTCCAAGCTCGCATTTAGGTAAAAATTCCCTTTCGTATAAATATTTGAATTCATTCAAAAAGTATAGCTGTATCGCTAACGCTAACACACACACACACACACACACACACACACACACACACACACACACACACACACACACACACACATATATATATATGTATATGTATATTCGTCCCCCCTTTGAAGAAGTAACTTTCTTAACAGTTGAGCACTGTCTGTTGAAATGTAAAAGTCGGTCATTTGACCTGCGTGCGAGATCGCCTTTATAAATGTTTAATTTCACTTGAATATCGTTGTAGTTGACAGTAGTTCTGTGATTTGTTCCTTGCTAATGGAGACAAAGATTGCTTCGTTACGGGGTTCGAATCCCACGACCAGCGATATCATAACTCTTTGCACTGATGATTCCGGAAGGATGAAAAATTAGTATCTCTCTCTCTCTCTATATATATATATATATGATATAAAAATGACAGTGTTTGTCTTTGTATAGAACGGTCTTTAGTAAACTATTCTATCAATTTTTGGTTCTAGAGGTTTGAAGCTTGATATATATAGGGGAACTGAACTCGTGTGAAAAATTCTATTTGGTTCTTAGCCGGTAAAAATAATGTTAGGGAGGCAAAATTGAAAAAATTAAAAATTGGCAGGTGAAATTCGAGGACAATTAATACTTCTACATATGAACTTAGCTCAGACTGTACCGAATAATGCTGGAAAGCATTTGTTTTGGTTTCAGCTCTAGCTGATGCCACATCAGTCATGTTCCTACGAGTATTTTTATTTAAAAACATTTTTGAAATCTCTATTATATATTTAGTACGATATAATAATCAAAATTGGTTTTATAATAATAAATACAACATTTGCATGGATCAAAATAGCATATTTAAACGTATTTTACAACCGAGCAACACCGAATGGCCATTATTATATATTAGGTACAATATATTAATTAACAGAGAATTGGCGCTTTAATAATAAATAGGAAATCTGCATTAATTAAAATATCATATTTAAGCGTATTTTACGAATGGGCAACGCTGATCGGCGTGCTTATATATATATATATATATATATATATATATATATATATATATATATATATATATATATATATAATGTAGTCGATTATTCCCAGCTAAGAAAAAAGGAATAAAACATTATAGCTTTACAAACGCTACATATAAATTCAATATGGTCAAACTACCAGCCAATATCTGATATATGTTTTGCTCATATTATCAGCCACTTTCTTTTGTTCAAACTTCATAATGATTCTTAAGAACATCACATTCCAAAGCAATTCATATTTAACAGCGGTAGCACGATATTTACTCACTAATTATTTTGTCCTTTCTGTCTCCCCAAACGAGACCGGGAACTTTTTTTTTTTTTTTTTTAGATTTGTCATATTTTTTTTACACCAGCGCCGCCCATACTTACTTTTTAATCTAATGCATTTAAAATTAGTTCTTTCGTTTTACAATGCTCATAGTAAATTTTCCGATTAATTTCCTTGGCTGTTCGCATACGTGTATCAGATTAAAAGAATATTGGAATAAAAGAATTTCGAACGATTTAAAACACCTGTCACGAACTAAATAAAGTAGCGTCATCCAACAATAATCGGATAATTTGAACATAACAAAATCGACTTTTTTCTTTTTACAAATAAACTTAAACTTCACTTAAGATTAATTTACATTTACAATTAAACAGAAAAGTCCGGTTAAAATTTTGTACAAGTAGGCATTTTCGGAACATTAAAAAGAAGAGAGCTTCTACAGAACTTGAACCTAACCAGATGTACTTTTGTTAAAACTGGCATACTAAAAATTATTTTGCAGTGTCGCTTTTGCATATTTGACCAAACAAAATATTCTTGTTCTAATTTTTCATACTTTTAATTCGACATTTTTCACATATAAATCCACAATACAAAAAACAGAGATATAAAATTAGTCATGCAACATCTTTGACTTAAACACTGCACGATTGAAAACTATTTTTTATTTTCACCTAATAATTAAATAAAATGATATCGTAGCAGTGGTCGTCGTTGCTTATCACTTCACAATGTGTACTCATGCAAAATACGGACCGTGATAAAATAATAACGACAGCTTTTTGTAACTATTATTGATTTTCAACTAGTATTTTCATACACAAACAATACCGTGTTAAGTTATATTTAGCTAAAAAGAACACGGTTGTATTCTGCATAAATACACAAATATGTCTACAGCGACGCAGCAAATCAGGATTGAGTAGAAATGAGAATAGGGTGCCAACCAGTCAGTGCCATGAGGTGACAGCAGCTAACTTAAAAGAAAACAAACAATGACCACCATGAATGATGGTGTCCGCCAATCGATGACAGTATGATTTTCCTGCCAGTTCACCCAGTTCTCGCACCCATTAAGATAAGTAGAAAGTGTATTTTAGGTTTAATATCGACAGTCGCATAACTCTCGCTTCTCTTATTTTGTCCTTTAGTTCTCATACCTCAGAAGCGATGTTTCTGACAAAGAGGAAAGAATTGCTGAGTTCATCAGAGCACATTCGATTAAAATACTTGTAAAATAGGCACAGGGATGCAACATTGCGGCGTTGGGGCAGGGGTTGGAGCTTAGTTGACAAATTGAGATCTATTAGATTGGAGACCCTTTTTGAACCATATTCAAGAGGGAGAGGCTAGTCGCAGATGCACCAGCCCAGATGTAGCAGCAATACTCCATGCGTGGATAAATGGTGGTCTTGTAGAAGTACAGGATATTTTCAGGTATGAGTAGTTTACTAGCACGATAGTGGGAGCCCACCTTCCTTGCAGCAACCTTCACAATGTCATAAATGTATTTGTTCCGGTTCATATTTCCTGTGAATGTTAAGCCGAGGAGTTTGAAAGAAGAATTCTCTGGAAGGGAGTTATTTGGCATGTATATTGGTAGTTGCAGGGGATTCTTGTAATTGTTAAAGGAAAGCAGAAAGATAGAATAAAAATTCTTGTATGGTACAACTAAAAATAGAGATAGAGTCAAAGAGATTGAAGAGATTGAACGTAAGATTCAATGAAATGGAATGTAAGGTTCGGGAAGTAGGAGCAAAGGTTCGAAGAGATGAAACCAAAAGTTTGAAGAGATAGAATGTAAAGCTCTGACAAATTGAACCAAAGAGTCGAAAAGACGAAATCAATCACCAAACATCAGGAGGAAATACTAAACAGCATATCTCCTATATTTTTCCTCTAATTACATAACAGTTTATTCGTGCTTTTCTTCTTTTTGTATTTCTGCCAGTAATCTTACGACGAGCATATCAGTATCAAATTGAAGTCTGCGAGTCTGCGAAACTACCGGACGAAATTTGGACTCATTTTACCGATTCTGTTTTCCCTGTCGAGTGGTTAACGCTTTCACCCACAGAATTCCAATGTAGTTAAAAACGTGCGTGCGTGGCATAACTCGATCGGTCGTTCAACGTTGAAAATATAAAGTTAAAATTAACATGAAAAAGTATTTGATTTTGGTAACGGCACATTTTATCTTTTGTGTTCACATGCGTTCAACCACGTGGATAAAAGGCTCCGTATGTCTGTCACACTAGAGTTTCAAATAAATAGCGTTTTTATAAGAAATCATGTACATTCCTTGATCAGTCGCGTTTAAATTTGAAATATGATTCCCATTGCAAATTATTTCTCCATTTCTAAAGAGTAGAAAGTGGACTGTGGGTTTACTTTCGACAACCTTAAAACACTTTATTTTGTTTTTTAGTCCTCACATCTCATGAGCGATGTTTCTGATAAAGAGAGTGAAAAATTGTTTTTTTTTTTAGTAAGTATCTGTCTATATAACATATATCGATGTAATTAAAGCCATAGAATGGTTTCGGCCGCATACAGACATATACCAAATCTGCATTTGTATTTGAAGTAATAGTATGGTTTCGGTTTCAGACAGACATATACCAAATCTGCATTTGTATTTGAAGTAATAGCATGGTGTCGGCTTCAGACAGACATATACCAAATCTGCATTTGTAATTGAAGTCATAGTATGGTTTCGGCTTCAGACAGACATATACCAAATCTGCATTTGTAATTGAAATCATAGTATGGTTTCGGTTTCAGACAGACATATATCAAATCTGCATTTGTAATTGAAATCATAGTATGGTTTCGGTTTCAGACAGACATATACCAAATCTGCATTTGTAATTGAAGTCATAGTATGGTTTCGGTTTCAGACAGACATATACCAAATCTGCATTTGTAATTGAAGTCATAGTATGGTTTCGGTTTCAGACAGACATATATCAAATCTGCATTTGTAATTAAAGTCATAGTATGGTTTCGGCTTCAGACAGACATATACCAAATCTGCATTTGTAATTGAAGTCATAGTATGGTTTCAGCTTCAGACAGACATATATCAAATCTGCATTTGTAATTGAAATCATAGTATGGTTTCGGTTTCAGACAGACATATACCAAATCTGCATTTGTAATTGAAGTCATAGTATGGTTTCGGTTTCAGACAGACATATACCAAATCTGCATTTGTAATTGAAGTCATAGTATGGTTTCGGTTTCAGACAGACATATACCAAATCTGCATTTGTAATTGAAGTCATAGTATGGTTTCGGTTTCAGACAGACATATACCAAATCTGCATTTGTAATTGAAGTCATAGTATGGTTTCGGTTTCAGACAGACATATACCAAATCTGCATTTGTAATTAAAGTCATAGTATGGTTTCGGTTTCAGACAGACATATATCAAATCTGCATTTGTAATTAAAATCATAGTATGGTTTCGGTTTCAGACAGACATATACCAAATCTGCATTTGTAATTGAAGTCATAGTATGGTTTCGGTTTCAGACAGACATATATCAAATCTGCATTTGTAATTGAAGTCATAGTATGGTTTCGGTTTCAGACAGACATATACCAAATCTGCATTTGTAATTGAAGTCATAGTATGGTTTCGGTTTCAGACAGACATATATCAAATCTGCATTTGTAATTAAAGTCATAGTATGGTTTCGGCTTCAGACAGACATATACCAAATCTGCATTTGTAATTGAAGTCATAGTATGGTTTCGGCTTCAGACAGACATATATCAAATCTGCATTTGTAATTGAAATCATAGTATGGTTTCGGTTTCAGACAGACATATACCAAATCTGCATTTGTAATTGAAGTCATAGTATGGTTTCGGTTTCAGACAGACATATACCAAATCTGCATTTGTAATTGAAGTCATAGTATGGTTTCGGTTTCAGACAGACATATATCAAATCTGCATTTGTAATTAAAGTCATAGTATGGTTTCGGCTTCAGACAGACATATACCAAATCTGCATTTGTAATTGAAGTCATAGTATGGTTTCGGCTTCAGACAGACATATATCAAATCTGCATTTGTAATTGAAATCATAGTATGGTTTCGGTTTCAGACAGACATATACCAAATCTGCATTTGTAATTGAAGTCATAGTATGGTTTCGGTTTCAGACAGACATATACCAAATCTGCATTTGTAATTAAAGTCATAGTATGGTTTCGGCTTCAGACAGACATATACCAAATCTGCATTTGTAATTGAAGTCATAGTATGGTTTCGGCTTCAGACAGACATATATCAAATCTGCATTTGTAATTGAAATCATAGTATGGTTTCGGTTTCAGACAGACATATACCAAATCTGCATTTGTAATTGAAGTCATAGTATGGTTTCGGTTTCAGACAGACATATACCAAATCTGCATTTGTAATTGAAGTCATAGTATGGTTTCGGTTTCAGACAGACATATACCAAATCTGCATTTGTAATTGAAGTCATAGTATGGTTTCGGTTTCAGACAGACATATACCAAATCTGCATTTGTAATTGAAGTCATAGTATGGTTTCGGTTTCAGACAGACATATACCAAATCTGCATTTGTAATTGAAGTCATAGTATGGTTTCGGTTTCAGACAGACATATATCAAATCTATCTGGGGGTCGGGCTTGAGTGAAAGTGTACTGCTCTTTTTCAGAAGACAAGAATCTTCTCAAACGGAGGCAATTTTAATTTCTGTCCCAATGTAGACTGCCCTGTTTTATAGTACGGAATTTTTCTCTAAATAAAACAGACCTTGTGTAACATCCAGTCCTCGTACGAAGGCCATAAGCAAGCTCTGTTCAAATCGAGTATTTTTCATAAAGCTTATTTCTCTTGAGATTTGGTATGTTTATATATTTGTAGGTACAGAATTTACTCCTAAACTAATCAATCGATAATTATGAAGTTTGGAGCACAACTGCTAGTCGTAATAGGTATAAATGTGATCTATATTTAGTTTAAGTTTTGAAATTTTAAAGGGTTTAAATAGGGGTTGGAACCTTTCCTGAAATTCTGTTTTTTCTGTCGTCGTGAAATTTTAGCAATAAGTATTAGACATTAATTAATGAATATTTCTCAAATTTCAGTTTCTTTGGAGTATTTAAAAATATTTTTTTTTATATGAGCACCATCTCTGATTTGAAAATTCATATACATTAGCGTTGAACTTGACTTATGATTACCAAACATTAATGACGATAAATTTCTTGAATTACAATTTCTTATTGTGACTTGTTAAGCTTAAACCTTAAATCTAATTTATAAAACCCACTATGCCTGTTTGTCTCCATTTTTTCAAAGTGCATCTCTACCGAGATGCAAGGTCGAAGAGCGACGTGAGACCGTTGTTTTCTGGGTTTTTAGCCGGCAAAAATAGCTGCTTAGGAGGGAAATTTGAAAAGAAAATGGAGCGTGGCAAGCGTAAGTCGACTAAATGTATTATTTATACATATGCGCAAATATACATTTATATGTTAAAGTCGGTTCATTTTTAACTATTTCTTATCCATCTGACAATAGCTCAAGCGGTAACGACTAATGTTGCAGTGCTATATGTTTGGGTTTCCATTCTAACTGATAACACACAAGTCATATAGATTCTTTAAATTTCTGAAATCAACACTATATATCGAGTACAATTGTTGGATTGGCAGAAAGAGATGCATTCGATGGGTTGCACACATGCAGATTGATTTTATATGCAGAAATGCGGGACTTTCCACCATCGTCTATTGCATCATGCATAATTTGACCAAGAATATTGGTAAAAAAAATTTAATACGATAGACAATGAGAAATATTAAACATTCCAACGGGGAATGATGTATATATATAAATCGACACAAACAGGAAGCGGATCAGTCGGTCAGACAGAGAACAAGTCGACACATTAACATACACACCAACATCACGCGCCTTCACGGATGCCAAACGCTCGTCATAAATGTAAATCCAAAAATGTTTTCGGTGGGAAATAAAAACGATATATTATTTTATAGATCAGCTGTGTTGCGTTTTACTAGCTGTCAGTGTGTATACATTGTAGACCAGTGACAAAAGTAGGTGTTAGCAATTATAGACTGAAAAGCACATTTTTGAACAACCGGCCGCAGCGAATATATAACACAAGAGTATAAAATATATGATAATCAATAGAGAATTGACTCTACTACTACTACTACTACTACTACTACTACTACTACTACTACTACTACTACTACTACAACAACAACAACAACAACAATAATAATAATAATATGTATAAATTATATGTTTACATGTTTATATATATTTGTATGTTAAGAATTCACTCCTAAACTTCATTGACCATTGTGAATTTTGGAACACAGCTACTAAACGTTAGTTCGACATAAAAACTATGAATTTCGATATCGTGCGCCAAAAAAAAAAAAAGAGGCAAATCCACCAAGTCCTCACGTGAATTGAGGCTAGTTTTTCATTTGAGGAAAATCCAGCGCCCCAAGACTGGTACTATACATCGCCTCAGCCTAGAAGGATTTCTCCTTCACTAATCGAAGAGAGAAAATATATAAAGTGTATCAAATCAGATACAACACGTTTTTACATGGGAGCTACAGCTTATTAAGGCACAGAAGCCACTCGAGGTTAAGAGTAAATGAGTGTACGGTAGTGACCGAAACAACAGCGTATTAATAGTTAGTGGTGGAAATGGGGTAGAAATGAATTATTTAAGGATGCAGTTTAACAAGAACTTGTTTACATTAGACTTGAGGACGACCATATTGTAGTCAGCTGGAAAGCAGGCCGGCGCAACAGAGTTCTAAAGGCGGATAGTTATAGGAAAGAAACTTTGTTCATGGAATTTGTGTTTAGATTTAGGCAAACTGTTGATGATTGTTGTAGCCATACGAGTGTTCTTGTGAAAGTTTGGCAAAGGGAAAGTATATATTGAAACAGAGGAGAACTTGCTATGAAAATAACGATGCTCCTAGCTAACAGGCCGGCGTGTCACACGTAGAAGATGTTTAACGAGCTTGGCTTTAAACAATCCAGTATTGGGACTTCGACCAGAAGCTGCTGGATGACGTCGAAACTATCGCAAAACTTCTTACCACCCTAATGACTTAAATAATTTCATTTTCACTGATCGTCACAATGGAACCAAGTGATAGCGATCAAAACTGAAAAAATAATCAAATGTTTTAATTTAATTAACAGGTTGTTATAGACAAACTAGTCTCGAATATATAATAAAGAGCAATGTGTATTTATTTATTTATATACAAATGCATGTGTGTACGTCTATCCCATCACGTAAGATTTAGTGAGTAAAACATGTGTCTTTTTCTGGCTACCAGACGAAATCATTTGTAAGTAGTAAGGGGAAGCGAGAAATGCAAATAGCAAGTAAGACAACTCCCTCAGATTTAGCCCGCTATAAGTTCATTAGAACACATTCTATTAAAGTACTTGTAAAACAGGCACAGGGATGCAACATTGCAGTGATGGGACAGAGGTTAGAGCTTGGCCGAGAGTGGAGGGCCTATTAGATTTGAGATTGTTTTTTGGACCCTGTCTAAGAATGAGATACTAGTGGCAGATGCACCAGCCTAGACATGGCAACAATACTCCGTGCATGGACGAATTATAGCTTTTTTTTATTACACAGTGATCACCACTTATCAAGGCCCGGAAGCCACTCAGGGATAAGGGTTATTACAATTATATTACGTTAATGTGGATATTTCATGAAGTATTTACTTAAGGGGGCGGTTCATTAGGAATTTGTTAACGTTGGACTTGAAGACATCCAGGTTGTAGTCCGGTGGGAAGCAGGCAGACGGAACAGAGTTCCACAGGCGTGCAGTTCTAAGAAAGAAGCTTTGTTCATGGAATCTACGTTTTGATTTAGGCACAGATAAAGAGTGGGGGAAATTTTTCACAGTGGATTCAGCTAGACGGGTGTTTTTCGTGAAAGATTGGCGAGGGGGGACCAGAGATTGGAGTTCAGACGAGCACCTGCCATGGAAATAACGATAAAACAAGGATAGGCTCGCAACGTCTCTTCTGTGGGAGAGAGGTTGTAGGGTAGAGTAAAGAGCATCCCTCACTAAGCCACGAAGTCTATTTTGTACTCTGTCAAGGCAGGATAGGCTGTTTTTAGCAGCTCCTGCCCAGATATAGCAACACTATTCCATCCTTGGACGTACTTTGCTTTTATATAGATAGAGAATTGCATCAGTAGTGAGATATCTTCTGGAGCAGTAGAAGGATCCCACCATCTTTCCAGCGACATTGGCAACAGACTTGATGTACGTATTCCATTTCAGATCAGGAGTAAAGGTCAAACCCAGAAGCCTGTCAAAACACGGGGCCTCACCCAGACGAGAGCCATCCATCACAATTGATGCCAGATGGGGATCAGAGCGTTGATGATGTAAGTATAGGAGTTTGGTTTTGGATGCCTTAAAGGTAACCAGCCACGTCTTCCCCCACTGAATGAACCACATGCTCGAGATCAGAGGAGAGAGAATCAGAGAAAACTTTATCATTTACAGCCTTTGATGTGTTGCCGTAGATGGTCGTGTCATCAGCATAGATGTCAACGAATGATTTAAGTATGTGTTTAGGGAGGTCATTGACGTAGATCAGGAAGAGAGTTGGGCCCAGGTTTGCAAAGATATAGGATGCTGTCTGGTATGAGTAATTTTCTTGCACGTAAGAGGAATCCCATCATCTTTGCAGCAGCCTTGGCAATATCCCGAACGTATTTGTCCCAATTCGTGTTGCCTGCGAATATTAGGCAGAGGAGTTTGAAAGATCGGCTCCCAGGTAGGGTGTTATTTGTCATGGCAATTGGAGTTTGAGAATGATATCTTATAGTTGTTAAAGGAAAGAAGCTTACTCTTAGTAGCATTAAATATTATAATCCATTCCACAAGAAACTAAAGGTCGTTTTCTAGTGTTTCTGCCATTGCCTATATTCATTTTCCACTCGTGTCTGTAATAAAGCGTGGCGTCATCATCAAATATACTCATGCCAGGCACAATTTTATCATGGATATCGTTTATGAATACCAGGAATAATAAATGACCACGTGTTCCTACACTTTTGTAGCATCATTGTTTACCCCATGTTGCATATTTCCTTTAGCTTTTAGTATTTCACCCCGTGAACAGCTGGGATGGCAAAATCCACTGTTTATCAGGTTTCTACTTCTAGGTGTCTATTATTATGCCCAGTGTTCTTGCTCGAATGAGTTCGCCCGTTTGTATGTTCATATTTTTCTTTTTATGTTTCTACCATTTGTTCAGTCGTTTGCACAGTTTCCAATGGAATACTTTCCATATATAGGTAATGGTTGTTTTTTTTTATCACTTTCGCTACAATCCCTTATGATATGATTTAACGTTTCGTCGCTTTTTCCATAGTTTTTGTTTTACATACCCATCACCACTTATCAAGGCAAGAGGCAACTCGAGGATAAAGGTTAAAGAGTGTACAGTAGAAATTGGACAATATAGTAATCGTTCGTAATAGAGATTCGGTGAATTTGTTAACAAGTGGGACGGCTCATCAAGAACTTGTTTACGTTAGACTTGAAGACAACCATATTGTAGTCAGTTGAAAAGCAGGAAAACGGAAGACAATTCCACAGGCGTGCAGTTCTAAGAAAGAAGCTTTGTTCATAGAATTTACGTTTAGATTTAGGCACAGATAAAGAGTGGGCGGAATTTTTGATAGTGTTTACAGCTAGACGAGTGTTTCTTGTGAAAGTTTGGCGAGGGGGGACCATAGACTAAAGCTCAGTCGAAAAATTTTCAAGAAAATAATGATACATCAGAGACAAATTCGCAACATCTCTTCTGTGAGATAGAGGTTGCAGGGAAGAGAAAATGATATCTCCTACAAAACTACGAAGTCTATTTTGAACTCTATTAAGACAGAACAAGTCCTTTCTAGCAGCTCCTGCCCAGATGTGGCAACAGTATTCCATCCTTGGAAGTACCTGACTCTTATATAGATAGAGAATTGCATCAGCAGTGAGATATCTACTGGATTGATAGAAGGATTCCACCATTTTTTCCAGCGGCCTTGGCAACAGATTTGATGTATCTGTTCCATTTAAGATCAGGAGTAAAGGTTAAACCCAGAAGCTTGTCAAAACTGGAGGCCTCCTCAAGACGAGAGCCATTCATTTCAACTGATGCCAGATGAGGATCAGAACGTTGATGATGTAAAGAGAGAAGCTTGGTTTTAGATGCATTAAAAGTAACCAGCCACTCCTTTCCCCATTGTACCACGTGCTCAAGATCAGAGGGGAGAGAATCAGAGAGAACTTGGTCGTTTACTGACTTAAATGTGTTACCATAGATGGTAGTGTCATCAGAATAAATGTCTACAAATGATGTAAGTATGTGATTTAGAAGATCATTAATGTACATCAGGAAAAGTGTTGGGCCCAGGATGGACCCCTGAGGGACTCCAGCATTAATACAGTGATCTTCTGATTTTTGCCCCTCAACTACTACTCTTATGAACCTATCAGAAAGAAATGATTTAATAATTAAATAAAGTATGTTTAAATAAAGTATGTTAAAATAAAGTATGTTTAAATAAAGTGTATTTAAATAAAGTATGTTTAAATGAAGTATATTTAAATAAAGTATATTTAAATAAAGTATGTTTAAATAAAGTATATTTAAATAAAGTATGTTTAAATAAAGTATATTTAAATAAAGTATATTTAAATAAAGTATATTTAAATAAAGTATGTTTAAATAAAGTATATTTAAATAAAGTATGTTTCAATAAAGTATATTTAAATAAAGTATATTTAAATAAAGTATGTTTAAAGAAAGTATGTTTCAATAAAGTATATTTAAATAAAGTACATTCAAAATTAAGGTATAGTTCAAAAAACAAAATGTAAATATGCTTGAAAAAATATATTAACAAAAAATATTTTAATATTTTGCCCAAATATATAAGTAAGCAGTTTTTAAGAATAGCGAAAGTATTGTATCCATTTTGTGCTTCCATACCTCAATGGACAGACCTGTCGGCCTTTTTGAAAGTTAGGATCTGGTTGTATGCACAATTACTGATTTCTTTTACACCGATTACTTACGCTACAGTTTTAATGTAAATTTTATTACATAGGGAAACACTTATTTGTTATATACTTGTGTTTTGCCTAATTTTGAATTCTGTGGAAAAGTTTATTTAATTTTCTTTTT